>NC_140124.1:88696922-88771922 GCF_964035555.1 Netta rufina
CTTGCTTGTTAAATGAGGAGAAAATAAATAGTGTGCTGCTTAGTAAAGAAAATAAAACAGAACTGGTAACCCAAGCAAAGCTTGGATTAACATAGCTGCTTATTGGGGGGAGGTTTGCCATGTGTGCAACTGTTTTCAAAGATTATTATTCATAGCCAATTAAAATGAAAAGGAATATTTCACCCTTTTTTTTTTTTTTCTTACATAGATAAAACAATGCCTTACTCATGATACTCATGGTTGAGTGACAAAAAATGAAGAGAATGAACAGAGCAAGATGACCTTGTGAAACTTCCCATATACCACACCATAATCCTGCCTTTCAGCTTTCATTAACTACCACACTACCTTTCAGTCTTTAACTATTTAGTCAATGAGTCACAAACATCTCTGTCAAAGGTATCAGTCTGAAATATAATATTTTTGTGTGTGTGTGATTTTTTGAAACCATTCTCAAAATATTTAGAAGAGCATTTCAAGAGAATTTTAGCAGAAATTCTAACAGTCTTCTACCTGGACTGCCAGCTAGTTAGGCATATCCTTCAAGTAGACTCCATGACAAAACTACCAGATATTCTTAGGGTTTTCAGCTTTGGAGGTGCACTGTATCATTTGGTTGTACCTATTATACCTGGGAAGCTCTTCTGTTAGTACCTGTCCAACTCAGACTTCACCTTTGTCAAAATACAAGCACCAAAACTTCGAAGAGTTAATGATGATTTCAATTAAATTCAGACTTATACACTGACTCCCAGAATGAAACTGACCCAAATTCTTGTTTGAAGTACTATAAAACTTTTGTAATGTTTTACTTCAAATACTGATATGAGTTTTGTATCTGAAACCTAACTCTACACATTAGAAATAATGAAGGGATTTGATAGAACAATATATGGCCCCTAGAAAAACTGAATTTATTGCTAATTCCACTTTCTTCCACAGAAAGCTCCTTTTTTGACCAATGAATTTTCTGGAAATGTCACCAAAAGCATTGGGTATAATAAAGTGAACTTTTGCATGCTATGGGACTGTGAATTATTTGCCCAAATATCTATTCTTGTTTCCTGAATGTATGAAGTTCTCAATATTTCCCAATGTTCAGCTACAGCTGAATAGCAAAATAAGGAAAGAATGTCAAGTGATGTCAGAGGGGTTTTGGTTTGTTTTGCTGTTTTCTTTAGTTGGTTGGTTTTGCCTTTTTTTTTTTTGGGGGGGGGGGGGGTTTGCTTTGTTTTGTTTTGCTTGGTGTGTTTTTTTACAATACCTGTTGATTGGCTTTAAACCAAAAAAAAAGAAAAAAAGGATGACTAGACTGACTAGTGTATTTGTTAATACTAATTAACAGAAAAGTCCACATCTTGCAGACTTTTATCTTCAAAATTAGTTGACAATTTTTAGACTTGTTCCTGCTTACACAAATAACCTACAAAATTATTCTGAGCTGTAGTATTTCTTTAAAGAAATAAAAGATCTATTTAAGCTGTTAACTTTTATGTTTCAAGAGTTATAGCAGACATCAAAGTTAAAAGTACTTTATGTTATGTCTACTGTTCCAATGGGACAAAATAGTTTTTATATAATTAAATTTTATACTACAAAATGAAGCTTGTCAATCTACATTACCATATTGATTTTTTAATAGTCTCTCTCCAAATAAAGAAACATACCATACCATAAAAACAAAAAATAAAATTTTCTTATAGCTATAATGGTGATAATAGTGTATGTTTTAGATCATGTCATCAAAGAGGCTAGTAAAATTGGACAGCTCCTCCATTCTCAAATGACACAGCTTTTATGTTTTTTACTGATTTAAGATCTAAATATAATAAAATGAAAGAAGTATACTAAAAAATAATATAAGATAATGAAAACAGTGGCCAACATTAATATCTATCAATACAATCTAAAAGACAGCATGGGTTTAGAAGTGATGGTGTTGAGTTACATTATTAAGAAAGTAAAAGGTATAAAGCTGCTATGTAAATCCTGACAGAGGAGACAGATGGTATTAAAAAAAAAAAAAAAAGTATATTTTATTTCACATATTTTCTACGTCAATGAATTAGAGTCTTGGAGCTAACAATGCCTTAAGCCTCTGGAAATCTGAAATCTGCAAGATAAAGAAACCTACAAAAAAAAACTACTGCTTTATTAAATTTTAGGTCCATTCTCCCTGACAGTGTATTCCCTCCACCTTCGACTCCTCCTCCCCCTCCCCCCAAAAAAGGAAAACAAAACAAAACAAAACAAAACAAACAAACAAAAACTTCCGGTCAGTTGTCACACCCACTGCAATCTAGAGCAACATTGTTTTTTAACCCAGTGAGGCTGAGGTGACCCTGACCATCTTCTGTTACAGACTACGAACAAGCTCATAAGCCCAGGCAATGCTATTCCAACTCTTCAGTGAATAAATAAAATGGTCAGAAAAGGAAACTATTTTGATACATTAAAACCTTGGAACACCTCTGAAAGAGGAGAACAGAATGTACTGGTGACACCACATTTAACAGTAAAGACATTCAAAAATTAAATGAATGGGATGAAAGATAAAGAAAACTTCAGTCTACCACAAGGAGATTTGTGTAATTTCATAATCTCTGCTCTCCATGCACAGCTGAGATATATTCTACCACTTCCCTCAAGAATGTTTTAGAATTCATTGTTCAGTGTAGAGTGACAGAATCATAGAAATATAGAATATCCTGAGTTGGAAAGGACCCACAAGGATCACCAAGACCAACTCCTGGCTCCACACAGGACCACAAAAAAGGATAATATCATTTCACTGAAAAAGGATGCCCAGGGAGGTTGTGGAGTCTCCTTCTCTGGAGATATTCAAGGCCCGTCTGGACGCCAACCTGGGCAACCTGCTCTAGGGAACCAGCTCTGGCAGGGAGGTTGGACCCAATGATTTCTTGAGGTCCCTTCCAACCTCTACAATTCTGTGATTCTCTGATTCTGTCATATGTCTGAGAACATTGTCCAAACACTTCTTGAACTCCAGCAGCCTTGGTGCTGTGACCGCTTCCCTAGGGATTCCATTCCAGTGCCCAAGCACCCTCTCAAGTGATTTTTTTTTCCTAATATCTCACCTGAATCTCCCCTGATGAAGTTTCATGCCATTCCCTTAGAGCCTATCACTGACCACAAGACAGACTATATATATTCTCTATGGGCACATGCCCCTTTGCTCCCCATTGTGGGGAAGCTGTGGGCTGAAATGAGGTCTCCCCTCAGTCTCCTCTTGTCCAGGCTAAACAAACCAAGTGACCTCAGCTACTCTTCAAACATCTTCCCCTCTACACCCTTTACCATCTTTGTTGCCCTCCTTTGGACACTCTCAAACATTTTTATATCTTTCTTATACTGTGGTGTCCAAAACCGCACACAGTACTCAAGGTGAAGCTGCATCGGCACAGAGTAGAGCAAGACAATCACTTCCCTTGATCGGCTAGCAATGCTGTGCCTGATGCACCCCAGGGCGCCATTGGCCCATTTGTTTGCCAAGCCACACTGTTGACTCATATTCAACTTGCCATCAGCCAGAAAACTCAGATCCCTTTCCACAGGGCTGCTTTCCAGCTTCTTGTACCCCAAACTGTATGTAAAGTCAGGGCTGCCCCATCCCAGGTACAACATCTGGCACTTGCTCTTGTTATACTTTATAATGTTGCTGATTTCCCAGTCCTCTAATTTGTCCACATCTCTCTGCAAGGTCTCTTTACTTTTGAGGGAGTTAACAGCTCAGCAAATCTAGCAAAACCTTTCTTAAGTGTTGCCTGGCCTTTCAGGTTGAGATTGTTTTGCCTCTTAGCATTTTCATTTCTGGATCAGATTTGCAACGAAGCCAAAAAAAAAAAAAAAAAAAAAAAAACAACTCTTCTGAGTCATACATAACATTTTCAATGATGCATAGACTCTAGCATGCTCTTCCTTACATCTAAGGAATAACAGGTCAAAACAAATTAAATTTTTAGGCTCTGTGATCATCTGATTGCAAAGGACTATATTCAGCAAATAATGAATAAACGTAATACATTTTACAATGGAGTAATTTTGAACTGAATTTTTGGTAATACAGTCACTTGAATTTGCTTTGACTTTGAAGTTGTATGTCATATTCCTTTAGAATTATAAAACACATCCAAAATACAATTCTTATCAAATCAAATTTAAAGAAGCAGAGAGTTTCCTCCTAACCAACAAGTGATGCTCACCTTGTGAGTAAAACAGGGAAAGATATTTTCTCTAGTCAGAACAGACATATACCTTCACCTCTGGAGATACAGAAAGCCTCATTTGCAGTGATCAGCATGTCCTGTAACTGCAAAATGAATAGACAAATAGATACATAGATTCATAAACAGCATCCAAGACAACAGAGCTATTTTCCCTGAACTAGGCATGGTATTCTTCTCACATGATGCCTAAAGACTGTGTTTTTAGTTTAATCTATTTGTCTATTTGTCTAGGCTCTATCTGTAGGCAATGGAAGAGAGAGGCATCTCCATATAGCAATTTATCCTAGTCTACATACATGTCTAATACTGGCAGTGTGGAAATACCAGAGATACTCTGTTAACCATTGAGCTAGCCTAAAAAATTAAGTAGATTAGACATCTAATTTATTAGGTGGATAAAGTATGATGGAACCTACTGTGAAGTGTTTGCAGTGATACAGAACTCTACAACTTTTCTTCAAAGCACTGATAGAGTACTGGTAAGTTCAACACATTGAACAATACAAAAATAAACAACAGTCACTGAAGAAGGTGCTTTCATTTAATTATATAATGCTACTGGTTTTGGAAAATGGATAAGCTAAGAAAGCACTGATTAAATGCCTTCTATAACAGTAGACTGAAAGTCAGTGGCAGAACCCTTTGTTCCTCTTCCAATGCTCTAGCCACTAAGAGCATACATGTACATGTACATAGTAACTCTACTACTTATCACTTCTTCTCCCTCTTTTATTTATTTATTTATTTTAATCAGAAAATAGTAGGGATATCTTCTCCTGGAGCACATCTTAAACTATATAGGTAAACACAAAGGAAAAATAATTTGTAACATTTGACTAGTAGGTAAACAGGTTCCATTTCCTTTTCCAGAATAACTCCCTGTATGGTCATTTCAAGTAAAAAATTGAAATGTTTTACTTTCCATTAGAGCAACAGGTAGCCTTTCCACTCAAGAAGATAAAAAGAACAAAAGGAAATGTACAGGAGAAACAACAGTCTATTAATTAAGCAATTTCTGTTTCTTTCCTATTTAACTATCTGGTGCTGGTATCATATTATGCTCTGAACATCTTAAAAAAAAATCAATTAATTTGTTATTGGAAAGTAATGTGGCTATCTTATCACTGTTGCTCTTACTTTTGATAACCACTGTTTATTTGTAAGCTGTTATGTTATTTCCAGAAGAGTTTTAATTAATTGCCTGAGTCTTTTCAGCAGAAAAGTTCCTCTTTCTTCATATATTTTTTTTTCCCTTTTAGAGAATGACTTTCAAGTTACACTTTAATTCAATTGTAAATGAGTTCCAGCTTATAGGACCTTTAAAGAATTCATAAATTTGAGTGTGCATCAGTCAAGTTTAACTTAAATCTATACACTGAAGAGAGCTTTTCTACATGATTTCAAGGTACCTCAGGACTCTGCTGTACTGATATTTGGCAATGAATTGTATTCCTAGAAGGTGTTTTCTAAAGCCCTATATTTTTTGTATTGTTGTGCCAAAACAGTTAGTGGCTTTAAATAACAGCAGTGTACTACACAGAGAACTGGTTGACAATTCAACCAGCAAGGATTTAACTTGAACAATGCTAAACTATGCTTCTTACTTCATGCATTAAAAAACAGAAACAGGTAAGTCTATGTAGTGAATTATGTATCAAACTAATTATGTTCATACAAAATCTACTGGTATTGCATTTAAATCTTCTCTTTGTTCACTGTAGGCCCATAAGCTTACTGTTCAAGTAGTCAGTTTCCTGTGGCTGAAGTTTCTGAAATGTTTCACAAATGTCTTACTATTAAAAGACAGGATTGCACTGGGTAAAAAAAAATATATATATATATATATATATATATATATATATATATATATATGCATGTATATATGTATTATACTATTTATATATAATATATATAATATATACATATATATAATATAATACTATATATATGTAATGTATAGTATATAATATATATATAATATAAATATTTTATGGATGCCTGGAAATGTCTATGTGTTGGTACAGTGCTGACAGAGAAAGAAAAAGAAATACTGCATTACTTCAGAGACTATTTTTCTCTCTCTCATAGTAAACATACGATGAATTCCAATCACATCAGTCTAAAAGTATTGTTTTCTCAGTTGCCATTAAACCAACATCCTAAGATACCACAGTAGATTCTCCCAGTGTAGAAATCAGTATGTTAACTATTTTCCTGAAGGTGTCATGGGAAATGTGAGCTTTAAGCAAAAAAGATTACAGCCAGCATGAAAGAGAGTTATTGTATTATGTTATTATTATTTATTATTATTTATTCTATTTTATTGTAATATCTCCATTTAGTTCAAGACAATGTGAATATAAACAGCTCTCAAGATGGATGGAAATTTTAAATTCAGATATGCTATTGTGGTTAACGTTCTTGTGTATGCTCTTAGCAGTATAAGATGATTAAACTTAAGAGTCTACTGTGAAAGCTACAAGTGTATAAAAGACAAAAATTACTTAGTGTAATTAATAAATTGGCTATGAATAATTTAAATGTAATTATGTTAATTTTAATTGTTATTGATATATTTGTTTGGAAAACAAACAGGTAAGCATTGCAACTTTAAGTGTCTGACATAAACCAGCTGAATTATGTCATAGCCTATGTTAGAAAAAAGACTGTTTAACATAGAAAACAAATACTGCATGAAGCAGATATCCATCAGGATCCTGAACATTTCTCTTGCAATGTAATATTGTTCTTCAGGCTTCCCCAGCAAGCAATAAATTCCCCCTGATTCTCTCCATTATTTCACATACATTCCTCCCAGAAGTATGTTACTTAGAGAAAATTCAAGTTAGCTACTTAAGGGATCTTCTGAAAGTTAGAGAGTATGCTATATTTTAAAATCAGTACCTAATACTGTCGGTCTCTTGAGGGCCTTTTGGTAGTCTCCTTTCTCCTCAGGGATGACATGCAAGGAGATATCACTGGAATGTCACCCAGTTAGTAGGCTTCAGTGTCATAACAAAGAACCTGTCTACAGCTATTATTGCCCCTCTTTATCCCCTTAAATATTGTCCATGGATAAAATTGGATGATGTAATATGCATTGAAAGTTATGGTCAATACAGAGAATGATAGAGTGATAGAATCATAGAATCACAGAATCATAGAATCATAGAATGGCCTGGCTTGAAAGGACCTCAAAGATCATCTAGTTCCAACCTCATGGCCATAGACAGGGATGCCACCCACTAGATTAGGTTGCTCAGGGCCCCATCTAACCTGGTTTTGAACAACTCCAGGGATGGGGCATCCACAACCTCTCTGGGCAACCTGTTCTAGTGCCTCAAAATCCTCTGAGTAAAAAATTGCACAGAATCACAGAATTGTCTAGGTTGGAAGAGACCTCAAGATCATCGAGTCCAACCTCTGACCTAACATTAACAAGTCCTCCACTAAACCATATCACTAAGCTCTACATTTAAACATCTTTTAAAGACCTCCAGGGATGGTGACTCCACCACTTCCCTGGGCAGCCCATTCCAATGCCTAACAACTCTCTCAGTAAAGAAGTTTTTCCTAATATCCAACCTAAAATACCCATGGCGCAACTTTAGCCCATTCCCCCCCATCCCGTCACCAGGCACATGGGAGAATAGACCAACCCCCACCTCACTACAGCCTCCTTTAATGTACTTATAAAGAGCAATAAGGTCGCCCCTGAGCCTCCTTTTCTCCAGGCTGAACAAAGCCAGCTCCCTCAGCCACTCCTCGTAAGACTTGTTCTCCAGACCCCTCACCAGCTTTGTTGCCCTTCTCTGGACTCTTTCGAGCACCTCCGTGTCCTTCTTGTAGCAAGGGGCCCAATACTGAACATAGTACTCGAGGTGCGGCCTCACCAGAGCTGAATACAGGGGGACAATCACTTCCCTAGACCTGCTGGCCACATTGCTTCTTATACAAGCCAGGATGCTGTTGACCTTCTTGGCCACCTGAGCACACTGCTGGCTCATATTCAGACGACTATCAACCAATACTCCCAGTTCCTTCTCCGCCAGGCAGCTTTCCAACCACTCATCTCCCAGCCTGTAGCTCTGCTTGGGGTTACTGCGCCCCAGGTGCAGGACCCGGCACTTGGCCTTGTTGAACTTCATGCAGTTGACCTCAGCCCATCGGTGCAGCCTATCCAGATCCTCCTGCAGAGCCTTCCTACCCTCGAGCAGATCGACACACGCACCTAACATGGTGTCATCTGTGAACTTACTGAGGGTGCACTCGATCCCCTCATCCAGATCATCAACAAAGATATTAAAGAGGACTAGACCCAGTACGGAGCCCTGGGGAATGCCACTAGTGACTGGCCTCCAACTGGATTTGATTCCATTCACCACAGCTCTTTGGGCCCAGCTATCCAGCCAGTTTTTAACCCAACAAATTGTACGCCAGTCCAAGCCATGAGCAGCCAGTTTCTTGAGGAGAATGCTGTGGGAAACGGTGTCAAAAACCTTACTGAAGTCAAGGTAGACCACATCCACATCCATTTCCTTCTAACCTCTAATCTAAATCTCCCTTCTTTTTGTTTAAAACCATCCCCCCTTGTCCTGTCAATATCTGACTGAGCAGAGTTGCTGTCTATCTTTCTTAAAAGCCCCCTTCAAGTACTGGAAAGTTGTGATGAGGTCACTCTGGAGCCTTCTCTTCTGTACATTGACCTTCCCTGGCTCTCTCAGCCTATCTTCAAAGGAGAGGTTCTCCAGCCCCTTGATCATCTTTGTGGCCCTCCTCTGGACCCATTGTAACAGCCACACATCCTTCTTGTGTTGGGGGCTCCAGACCTGGATGCAATACTCCAAGTGGAGCCTCACAAGGGCTGAGTAGAGGGGGACGATCACCTCCCTTGATCCTCTGTTGATGCAGCCCGGGATGCAGTTGGCTTTCTGGGCTGCAAGCATGCACTGCTGGCTTATGTCAAGCTTTTGGCCTCCTCAGATGCACCTTTGAGAGACCAGGCATGTTGATACTGGATGGGGCTCACCTGGCCAGGTGGGGCAAGAATGTTTTGGGCAGTAAGATGGCTGGACTTCTCAACAGGACTTTAAACTAGATTAAGTAGGGGAAGAGTATGTACCTCTGAGAGATAGAAAAGAACCAGGGACTGTGTGACTTGTGCCAAAGGAATTAGGAAGGGCTCCTCCAAAAGGTGGTGCAGCTTACAGCCCAGGTGAAGTGTCTCTAATGCATGCATCATGGTAAAAAGCAGAAGGAGTTGGAAACCATGGTGCAGTTAGAAAACTATGATCTAACTGCTGTCATGGAAACATGGTGGGATGAATCACGCCACTGAAATTGAAGGCTACAAGCTTTTCAGAAGAGATATGTAGAGAAGGAAGGGCAGGGATATTGCCCTCTATTTTAAGAAATGCATGTGTTGTGAAGAACTGCCTCTAAGAAAAAAAAAAGAAAAAAAAAAGAAAAAAAAAAAAACACCATGAACAGATAGATTGTGGGTAAAAATTAAGGATTGGACCAATAAAGGCAACCTTGTGATAGATGTCTACTACAAACCTTCTGATCAAGGAGACTCTGTTGACAAGGCCTTCCTGCTTCAGCTACAAGAAGCATCATGCTTTCAGGCTCTCATCCTGATGGAGGCTTTCAGCCACATGGATGTCTGTTGGGAAAGCTACACAGCAGTCAGTAAGCAATCCAGGTGACTCCTAGAGTGCATCAAGGTTAACCTTCTGGTACAGATACTAGATGAACCAACCAGAGGAAAATTGTTACTGGACATGGTGCTCACCAGTGCAGATGAATTCAATAAAGAGGTTGAGATCAGAAGCAGTCTGGGTTTCAGCGGTCATGCCCTTGTTGAATTTGTGATCTCAAGGAAAATGGGCCTGGCAAAGAGCAATGTCAGGAACCTGAACTTCAAAAGAGCAAATTCCCAGCTGTTTAAAGACCAAGTGGGTAATATTTTTATAGAATAATAGAATGGTTTGGGTTGGAAGGGACCTTAAAGATCGTCTAGTTCCAATCCCACCCCCTTTGGCAGGGATGCTACCTGCTAGATCAGGCTTCCAGGGCCCCATCCAACCTGGCCTTGAATACCTCAAGGGATTTGGCATTCACTTTGGGTTACTTTGGGTAACTTGTTCCAGTGCCTTATCACCCTCGGGGTTGTAGTAGGTTTACATGGCAAGGCATTGGTATCAGGGGGCCACAGAGGTGGCTTCCGCAAGAAGAATCTAGAAGCTGCCCCATGTTAGGTAAAGGGCCTGCTGCTGACCAGAGCCAAGCCAACAAGCAATGTTGTTTGCACCTCTGTGAGAGTATATTTAAGAAAGAAAAAAAAAAAAATAATAATTAAAAACTAATTAAAAATAAAAAATAAAAAAAAATGCTGCTACACACACAGCAACTGGGAGAGTGACAGGAGTGAGAAACAGCCTTGCAGGCACCAAGGTCAGTGAAGAAGGAGGGGGAAAGGTGCTCTAGGCACCGGAGCAGAAGTCCCCTGCAGCCTGTGATGAGGACCACAGTGAAGCAGGCTGTCCCCCTGCAGCCCATGGAGTACCACGGTGCAGCAGGGTTCCACACTGCAGTCCATGGAGGAGACCACGGCAGAGCAGGTGGACCTGCACTTACTGTGGCTTGTGGAGGACACCCAGTGGAGCAGATTTCGGGCCAGAAGCAGGTGACCTGGCAGGAGCTGCTGCCCATGGGGGACCCAGATTGGAGCAGTTTGCTCCTGACGGATGGATCCCATGGTATGGACCCATATCTGGAGCAGTCCTTGAAGAGCTGCTCCTGTGGGAAGCCCATGCTGCATCAGTTCAGCAAGGACGGCATCCCGTGGGAAGGACCCCATGTGAAGCAGGGGCAGAGAGTGACTGTGAAGGAGCAGTGGAGACGAAGCACTATAGACTGAACACATGCCCCATTCCCCTGCACTGTTCAGAGGGAGAAGGTGGAAGAGGGTGGATGGGGGGAAGGCATTTTTGGTTTATTTCCTTTGTTTCTCACTTCTCTAGCCTGTTAGTTATAGACAATAAATCTTACTATCTCCCTATGCTGTCTGCTTTGCCTGTCACGATAATTGTTGAGCTATCTCCCTGTACTTATCTCAACCCTTGAGCCCTTTGCATTGTATTTTCTCCCCCTTCTCAAAGAGGAAGGGTGAGAGAGCAGCCATGGTGGAACTCGGATGCCCACCCAAGTAAAACCACCACAAGGGTAAAGAATTTATTCTAAATATATAATCTAAATCTACCCTTTTTTACTTTAAAGCCATTTCTCCTTGTCCTATCACTACACTCCCTGATAAAGAATCCCTCTTCAGGAATGAGTTCATTTGGGACACTGTCCTTAGCAACAAATAACAAGAAGGCTAGTCAAAAAGAAAGGCCAAGGAGAGTGTAACCCCTCTGATAAAGAAGGGAGAACTAGTAACAACAGATGTGGAGAAGGTACTCAACAAGTTCTTTTTCTCATTTTTCACTAGCAGTGAGGCTTCCCATGTCTCATGAGTCCCCAAGCCTGTGGGTCTGTGGCAGGTGTTGGGGGAGAAAAGACCCTCCCACTATAAATGAAGAGCAGGTTCAAGACCATCTGATGAAACTATATGTCTAGATTAGAGAGAGATGGATTTGAAGGTTAGACTAGTTGGTGGATAAGAAACTGGCTGGATGGCCACAGCCAGAGAGTTGTGATCAACAGCTTTATGTCCAAGTGGAAGCTGGTGAGGTTGGCTCATCCTGGGACTCGTACAGTTTAATATCTTTATCAGTGACATAGACAGTGGGATCGTGGATCGCGTGCACCCTCAGCATGTTTGTAGATGACATCAAGCTGAGTGGTGCAGTTGATACACCAGAAGGAAAGGATGCCATCCAAAGGGACCTGGTCAAGCTTGAGAAGAGGACCCACATGAACCTAATGAGGTTCAACAAGTCTAAGTGCAATATGCTGCACCTATGTCAGGGCAATCTCAGACATGAGTACAGACTGGGTGAAGAACTCACTGAGAGCAGCTCAAAGACAGCTTAAGAAATTATTAAGAAATAATGTTGTTCTTTATTCTGAAGCTTCTTTATTTCTGTATAACTGTTTGATCCAGACTTTATTATTATTTTTTCAGGTAGGAAATCTTTCCTAAATGTCTTTGTGGAAAACTGAAGGGTTCTGGTAGATCTTACTACCTTTTTGTAATGTTGTAAGTTAAAGATAGATGGTACTTACATTTTTTAATATGACAACAGTTTTCAAGTAAAGACATGGACTTGTAGTCTATTCCAGCTTAAAATAAAGAGAATAAAATATTTCACTGAAGTAAAACCTAATAGAGTTTATCATACTTGTTTTGAAAGAACATTTTTAATGTCACTTTAATACAACTTTTTGAATGAAACTCTGACACTTAAAATTATAGCTATCAAAAGCGATACTGAACAATAAACACTTTCTAATATAACATCAAATAATTTAAACAAAAAATAATAATTTCACAATCATGAAGCAATGTTTTTTTAGACTATACAGTATCATTTTTTAGGCAAAATGACATAATGAAGTTTTAAAAATACCCTTTGTATCACAACTCTTCTGTTACTTGTCATTGTAGGTACAATGACTGAAATAAAACATTGTGTGTATACTACATTAAAAACAAACAAATAAACAACAACAACAAAAAAATTAAAGTGGTACCATGATCTTCTTAGTTTTGTTTTTGATGTGTGGACAATAATATTAAAATCTCTGCAAGATCTGCCCTGTAGATCTAGCTCTGGGTAGCTGCTGTGTTAGTCATCAAAGTGAAGAGAAAGAAGCAATCATAGATGTTTAGATGTTTCAGGATTGTCTTTCTTTTTTTTTTTTTTTTTTTTTTCCCTTGTTGTTATTATCTTCTTCTTTTCACTCACCCTCAAGTATCTGACTGTGAACTGCCGTTCCCGGTCCCTCATCAACCCAGCTCTATACCAGCAACAACTACATTGAAGGGCCTGAGGAAATAAATCCTCAGATGCAGAAAGCAGCAGAGATTACAAAACGCTCCTTCCTTAGAATTTCACTTCAGTGCCTTGTTCACATTCCCTACTTTCCAGGATGATTCACTTGAAGGTCACTGAACATATTTCCCAACATGAAGACAGCAAAAACTTTTATGCTTTACTTAAGTCCGTCACCTTCTTCAATCTTTCACAAAAGTGAGATATAGAGGTAATACCAAGCAGTTACTGCTTGAATCTGCATATGAGGAAGAACTGGTTTGTTTTCAATTGAATATATTTTTGTCATATCTGTCACCTTCTGCATCCCTAAAACCTCTCAGCCTATCAGGCAGCTCTTCACATCTTCTTCCAAAGCCTGACTTTCTGACTACTGCCATCTCACACAAACAAGCTTTGAGTGAAATATGTTGGTGGTGCATCTACATAAACAAGGTAGGACATATGTTCCTGTCAGAAAGATATCACTAGTATAAATAGATCTTTTATTCTCCTGCATTGATGTAATTCTAGCTTCTCTGTCCTAAATGTATTATTCTCATATCAGACAAGGCATTGACCTCAAACATTTTTGAATTCTCCCCTATTGCTCTCCCTTTCTTTACAAAGGTGCCCAAAAAAGCTGCTGCCTGGAGGGGTATAGCATGCAACAATAATTTATAAACAAAATCTAGTATTATAATTATGCTTCTGTGATATTATTAAGAACAGAGTTAAGAAGATAGATGTGGATCACATCAGGTTTCATGCTGAGAACTCCAAAGACTGACACTGGATCTGACCACAGTAAGAATAAGAATGAGCAAAAATATTAATTTGTAAAGTATAGGTGCCACCTAATAGGCTTAAAGTTTACTGTATTACCAGAGGAAGGAGAGATGCAAGGAGATAAAATAAATAAATAAATAAATAAATAAACAAACTTTTCTAAAATATTTTTTCTTTCAAATAATTCTCACAGAATATTACTTTTAATGTTCATATAGCAAATTATTAAAATTCAGTTTTAAAAAAGCTATAACTCAGACTAAGTCAAAAGCTGAACAGTTATATTTGATTTTCTTTCCTCCTCTTATTCTTGTCTGAAGCTCTGTGCTTTGAATTAAATAAAGACAAAATACTATTCATCTCTTGTTCTGTTTTTGCAAAACCAAACCTAGCTTTACAAAGTGCAAACTTAGCCTCTTACATTGAATTGCAGCAATTTCACTTAACTTAAAATGGATGCAGTGAAAATACTCACAGCTCAGTTATATGCAAACAGGATTACAATGGAACTGAAACCTGCATTATCTGACACAAGTCTTTATGTCAGATGTTAGTTAAGACTTTGTTTGATGGAATATGTGCTGTGTTACTAACGGATTTGGACAGTATGTTGCAACCATTTAACAAAAGAAGCATTAAAAAAATAAAATTAAATCCTTCCAGCAGGCTGTTTTTTTGTTTTGTTTTGTTTTGTTTTTGTTTTGTTTGTTTTTGGTCAGACCAGCCTGTCACAGTGTGCTAGTGAAGGCTTCTCTCAAGGGGACTTGAGGCCATGGTTGAACTTGCAGAGGTAAAAGCATTGGGCATAGTTTAAGCTTTGTACCAAAGAAAATAAAAAACTCAGAACTCTTATTCTTTTGATAAAATCCTTACAAAAGCAGCCAAAGACTTACTTATGTCTTATCATTAACAGGCTCAATTTATTTCAAGCATTCTTATAAATGGATATGAATTTTAAATGCTAACAAATATTTACAATTAAAGCTGTAGAAATCAGTGTTTGTTTTAAAATCAGCAATGTTAACCACCAACATACTAATGCAGCATTCTTGACCTATCTTCTATTGTTCTGACTTTGCATTTTCCCTGGAAGCAAACAAATAAAAAGCCATTATGCTTATAAACTCCTAAACCTGACCACCTCCTATTTTTTTTTATACTAATTATAGACATTCTTAATGTAAAAAAATATATATAAATAAAAAAATAAATAATTGTCACTGGGGAAAATAAGGGAATCAAAACAAATTGATAATAGACATTTTCTCTTGTTCCAGTCCCAGAAGCAATAAAGGAAGAATTAATATTGTCATGTTCTGGCTCTCTCCCTTTGCTTTATATTAACTCATTTCATCCTCATTAATGGAAGATAAAACTTGAAGCTTTGTTTACACATCACCAAGCAGTAATGCTGAACCTCATACCAGAAAATATAATATTGTGTGAACGACAACCCCTCACATATTGAAGTTTTCAAGACATCTGAGAGCTGGAGGCACACGCATCTTACGAAGTAATAAACTACAGTTGAACAGAATATATTTAAGTCAATTCAAACCTAAAATATAACTATTAATCCAGTGTATTTATCAAGCAAAATTAAAAATACATATTTAATTAGTGAAAATATTTAAATGTCAGTTTGTCTGATTCTGTTCATCTGTATATATAGCTACATATACGACCACAAAAAAAAAAAATATTTTTAAATTTGCTTTACATAGAGTGTAGTGCACATAGTGTACGTTTAAAAGAAAAAAATAAAAGTACAAATATATACAGCTTGCTGCAGGATCATCAAATTTTCAAATGTTTATGAATATGTAACAGCTTTGTAAAGAGCACATATACTCTAAGCCTATTACTGACAATAAAGGTGTTCTTGTAGCTTATGTTTGGTTTTGGGACAGATCACATTGTTTTTTTCTCTTGATTCTACATATATTGCATTCATACTGTAGTTACATAGGTTAAACATTAAAAACAATGACGATCAGCCTCAGTTTAGTCATTCAGCTTCTATATTTTTAATAGGGTCTACATGTTCATGGTTAGCTTTTTTTTTGGGGGGGAGGGGGGAAGACTTCCTAAGCTGTTAAAGCTATTAGTTAAATTAATTAAATAAATAAACAAACTAACCCACGCTTTTTAGAAGTTATAATTACCATTTCACAGTGTGTGTTCCATTACTAATAGTTCATGTAATGGTGACTTCTTCACCCATATAGCTGTTATAGGAAACCTCTTCCCACACACCTTGTTTGCAATTTCTGGTTAATTCCTTGAAATGATTAACCTACTAAATTAACATTCACAGTTTAATTGAAGTTTCCCATCTACTGCCTGCATATGACACGAAAAGTCACATAAACAATCCAGGAAACATCTCTGTTAAACAAAAGAGCAGGAGAAACTTCTGGATGATCAAATTGACCAGAAGATTTAATTATCCGCAGTGTGTGCATGTGTCTGACCTTGTAGGAATTTACTTAACATTTTCTCAGAAATGCAGGAAGAGAGACAGGGTGTTATAAGTAAAGATTAGCTATGTCATAACTTAATTAAATATGGTCATCTGGGAACTGACTGCATCTCATGCACAAGGAATTCCATTCCTTCTTCTATCTTTACATTTTTAAAGTTACCATCACACATATTCTCTTTCTAATTTTTGCAAATATCATCCTGTGTTTTTATCATATTCTCCTTCTGGAAACTTAAAGCAAGTAACAAGGGAAAAACATTGATTTGGACCATTTGGGCCATTTGGATTCATAGAATAAGTACTGGATAAAGACACATGGCTTTCACTCACATGGATATATCAATGCCAATATCCTCCATATGCTCTAAAGAGGTGCATTAAAATGCCTTTGTGTGATCACACTAGAAAACTAGTATGGCATGGGAGACAATCAGCAGCACAGATGTTATGCAGAAAAGATGCTCTCAGCATGTAATAGTTCGAGATAGTAAAATTTAAAAATAAAAAATGTAATAAAAGTACAAGAAAGTATTCAAGACCACCCAGGAAAAGAAAATATAATTGTAAGTTAAAACACAAAGTTATCCAGCAAGACAAGTGTATCAGGAGAGCAAAGACTGAAAAACTGAAAATAGGAAAGACAACATATTTCTTTCTGACTGCTACCCTTTCACCTCACCTCTCTCCTGGCCTTCAATACCTGATTTGCAGTGAATCAAAGAGGAAGCTAAGTATAGTATATCTAGGCAGGAAAAGAGAGAAAGTTATTCAGTTCTCAGAGAGCAGAATATATGTGACAGACCTGGACTGTCAGACTTCCCACTGCTAACCCCAAGAATTTTACTCCCAGTGAAATATGTCAGAACAACTGAGAAACTATACAAAAGAAAGCATTGCATTTGGTTTATTTGTAAAGGTTAGTTTTCAAACCTTTGTCTTCATGTAAGCAAAACTATATGTTTTATTGTTCAAGCTGCCTATTGCCAGACGATGTGGTGAAATCAGCAAAATTTTGGATGTACTGTCTCTTTGACAGCAGGAGTTGAGAATAAAATGACTGTACAAGCAGTCCAAGAGCTGTGCTCCAGGTTAAGCTAAGTCTAGGAAGACTCCAGGATCCTGCTAGTCTAGGAAGAGCAAATGTGGGTTCTTGTGTTTCTAAAGACTCCCTTTGGCATGCACTAAGATGCAAAACTGTGTAACAGATGCAGCCATGAGACCAAGGAGAGGAGCTGTCCTATGGGGTTTGTTTGCTTGTTTTTTACTTTTAAGACAAAGATTGTTTAAGAAGAGACATCAAAGATCTGGGTAAGAATTTGCACTGAGACCTTAATATGGCATTGGAAAGCAACTGTGACCCAGTGAAGAAAACATTCCTTATTGTATCAGGACTTGTTGACAGGTCTGGTTCCATGTTTCCGTAAACTCTCCTTGATCTTACATAGTTATGCATTCTTATTGGCAATCAGAACTCATCTTTTGGATAATAATTCATTATTTGCAGTATATTTTGATATTCCATGTTATCATATGATTTGGGGACAGTAAAATATTACTTTGTAAGCCATTCTGGGAAAGAAACAAGGGAAATAAATCCTCCAAATCTCTACCAGTGTATACATATAGAAAACTTTTCACATTTCATGACTTTTCTTGGGAGCAAGGTATTATACATTAATGTATTCATTGGGATTTGTGGGGTAATCTTTTTTATTATTATTATTTTGTTTTTGACATATATATGATGAATTAATAAAGACAACAGAGAGGTCTTGTGGTTGGTCTGAATGTTTCCATTTCATTCTGTCTCAGGGAAAGAAAAAATCCACTCAAGATTTCTTGTCAGTGGGTACAAATTCAGCATATGACAAAATATCATCAACAGAAAAATGTAGTTGGCTCTGCTTTGGTGCAGTCAGTTTGCACTTGTGTTTAGAAAAGATACAATGAAATCATGCCTTAATTTCTCCCTAATAATATATTTTAACTTCAACATTTTCTGCATGGATCATGCAGTTTATAAAGCTAAGAAACAAGGCTCACAAGCAGGGTAATTTTCAAGTTTGTGAGAGACCAAGCAGCTCTGTCCTCTAGACACCTCCTCCCTAAACAATTGATCTTATTGTGGGTAAAGCTTTTCTCTTTTCTATAATCATCACTTGTAAAAGGCACTATCCACTGCAAATACACCCCTGGATATTTATTCTTCTTCATAGTGAACTCTTTAAAAATGAGTTTTTAAGTATTTTAAGTATTTTAAGTATTTTCCTTATTAGTGAAATGCTATTACTCTCAGCATTTGTGTTTGATATGTAATGTTGCACTTGATGTGCAAAATTGTCACCAGTTAGAGCTGGTCAGGGTTAATGCCTGCCTTGTCTAGCAGTTCTCTTATACAATACAGAGAGGTGTTTCCTGGTGATGTCTGGGCATTTCTGGGTTTTCACTCATCCATAACCTTCAGTTATTCGTATCTGGATAATCACTTACTATTATATTAAATAATAGAAAGGAATTCTGCTTAACATTAGCTCTTTACAAAGACGATACAATATGGATAACAAACTATAGTGGGAATAGTAATGAGTCAGAAACTAATTATGGTTCCTCAGATTCAGAGGACTCCATCAATTATGCCATTAGCTTTTTCCATAAATTGAGCACTAATTCAAATTATTTTTGAAACCATAGACATTTTCTTCAACAGTCAGTTTATGGTTTTGTGGAATACTTACATGTATGATAAAAATAATAAAAGACATGCAAAGACAGTAAAGAAAATATTTTAAAATTCATGTTAATAATAAGACATTACAGAAAATAGTATTTATATAGACAACATGGCTGTCAATTCTAAAAATTTTATACTGTAGTATGTTCATGGGCTTTATTAGAGCTACTGCTTTAGATCACGTATAAGTGCAATACACTATATAAATCCAATGAAACTTTTACAAAATAATCAAAGCAGAACACAAGTAATTATCCTTGTAGGTCAAGCATTCAATTGTTTTTGTAAGAATTAATTAAATAGATGGCTTCCCACAATTTAAAAGCAGGACTCTCATAAATATCTAAATGTCTGATCCAATTTTCAGTAAAGCTATCAGAAACTCTCAGTGGGAGGTGCACTGAACTCCTAAGTGAATAAGTCTGAACTTTAACTGGCAGAACACTACAGTTTACAAGACTAGATTCAAAGTACACAAAAGTCAATGAAATAATTCCTGTTAATTTCATTGAGCCATACCCTTGATGCAGAGGAAGATGTTCACTTAGATACAGAGCTTTTTTTTTTTTTATGAGAAAAAAGGATATTTAGATTGACATCAGACTAGTACCACTGCTGGTCAGTATGGGGTCCTGACTGTGGCCATCAAGGCTGTTTTTAATTCTGAGCTAGTCCCTCCCTACATGGAGAAGGTTGTGCACCTCCTTTCCTTCTGCCTTGCTTCACTGCATATTCATGATAGACCTACAGAAAATACGCTCTCCTGGCTTCCATGAGGATACTGAAATGTGAATCTGGATGAGTCTTCTACTGATAAAACAGATGCAACTGGAAGGAAGAATTGCTACCAAAAGAAAAAAAAAAAAAAGTGACTTGCAAAATTCTCATTGTAAGCAAGTATAAAAAGAGAGAAAGTATGTGTGCATGTCTAGACATGTACATAAAAGATTTTGTATAGGCTGCCATTATTTACCATTTACCTCTTTCTTCTGATACCTGACTTAGTAGCTCAGTCCTGGGGCAAAAAGTACATCCCCCATCCCACAGCATGGTTCACCTTCATTACAAAACTGAATCTTAGCCCTCACTCCAAACCAGTTTTGGTACTCTTGCTGCTTCTGTAACTCCTCTCAGCTAGCTCAGACCTCTGAGCAAGGTGGAGTCAGGAGCACCACCATGTGGCACCTGGGAAATCTGGAAAATAAAAAATAAAATATGACTGCAACTGAAACAGCAACTGCTGTTACACAGAAAAAGCTGGTGAGAGAAAGTTGCTATCAAAAAGCAAACAACTTCTTTTTTTTTTTTGAAAAAAAGGTAAGTATAACTATATGCTTTGTTCAGTTAGTACATGTATATATACATATTGCCAAATCACAGTTAAGCTGTAGGATACTTTCTGAAGATTTAAGCTGTGTAACGTGAAGGCATAGGACCAAGAAGGAGAGCTGTTTTATGGGGTTATGTTTGTTTGTTTATTTAAAATAAAGATTGCTTTATCATCTGTCAGTCAACATTTAGTTGCTATAGTTACATTTTGTAAAACATTGCCTGGAATCTTGCTAAATTTGGCTTCAGAAGTTTCCATGATAGGATGCTGTTTGTTATAAGAAAGCGGCAGGTTGTCATCTGGGGGTAATTGTTCATTCCTCTGACATACTGAATATGGTACCAAGGACAGATGAGCCTTGTACGTATAGGTGCCCAGTGGAAGATCTAACATACAACATAGTGTTTCAGCTCACAAGAACAAGACTATCCTTTCAATCTGAATGACTTTTAATTTCAATTATGAGGAAAAAAAAGACAAAGAGGAGCCAAAGCTAAATCTTTGTGCAAGAGAGCTGGTATGATACATAAGATGCTGTGCTGCCATAGAGTAGTTGTTTTCCACAAAATATAGTTGAAACACTTAAAGGTGCAGAAGGAAACTAATTATATACAATAGCTTCATTTTATTATATACATTAAAGGTGTGTAACAACAACTTTCCCTTCCATTTCTGTTGATTCCTCACTACCTTCTCATCTTTGTGTTCATATTCTGAAGAGGATATAGTTCTAAACTGTTTATCCTTTTCTTTTTTTCTTTCTTTTTTTTTTTTTTTTCTACCTCTCCTTTGGGCAGAAAGAGAGTTTGCATGTCCTACAGATCTTTGTTGCAAATCAGCGAAGTGGCACAATTTAGAGAGTATCTGCAGGCTTGTCACAAAATTAATGTAGCAGCAATTAAGGATTTATCATATACCTTCATAGCAAATAAGTTTAGATTATATGATTTTAACAGCACTTAATCATTATCTAAATATTGGTTAATTAACACAATGATCTAAATGAATTTACTATAATAAAAACAATGATTAAGGTAAAGGTTAAGAATGGCAAGACTCTCCTGAGATTTCCTGCAGGGTTCTGGGGGGTTCTAAATCTGGTCGTGCATGTTTCAAAAATTCCCCCTTAGAATTAATTAGTCACCCTACTCCCTCAACAGTATTTATCCACGGACAAATTTGTTTCTCAAAGAGTTGACTCTGAAATGTGGTTCCACTCAGGGTTATGATCCAGGTTGTACAATTCCGCCACCCCTTAGCACTTAATCATGTCCTTGACAATTAGAAACACCAGTGTCTGGATATGGGGGGAGGTGTTACCATCCAATGCCCATATAGCATAAATAACTAGGGAGTGAGGCAGTTTTAGTTCTCACCATACTCTTTAGGTAAGATAAGAGCGATGCCATATGGCTTTTCCTTTAATTAGGATGAAGTGCCATATTTATTAGATAAAGTGATTGACTCATTATCAAGCTCAGATTCCTTATCAGGTTAGTTCCTGGACTCTGGTGTGCTTCATTATTTTCCATGAGAGATTTCATGGCATCAAGGTCTGCCTGGGGCTCCATTGCTAATGAGCTGTCTGGTTCAAGGAGTGATCACGTTGAGGCCTTCTGTAGCTCATAAGGCTGAGCAAGACTTATGTCAGTTACAGGGCACAGGGCAACCAACACACTGTACAGGAGCACAGCATACCTGTTACAAAGCTACCAAAGTTGAGTGTATAGCAAGTGGTCCTTTGGATAACAAATTTCTCCTATTTTGTACATCAAAAAAGAATTGGATTACAGCTCAGTACTGAAATGAACTAGCCCCCACGGAACTTTTGTTCAACTTTAAAACAACTGCTTTGGTGTTCCATCCCATTCCTCCTTTTAGCATCTCATCTGTAGCCTACTTTACTGTTGTTTTCCAAATCTCAGAGCACCTCCTTTCCTAGTGCCTGTACAACATGAACATGGTCAATCTTCTGCCGTGCTGAGGCTGATTCCTGTCATCATAACTAATATCCCCAGTTGTATTTCTCCTCCACCCATATCTGCCTTTTGTAGCTTACACCTCAAAAGTGAACTCAAAGTGAGGATCATCTTTTTTTTGTTCTGGGTTTGGATGACAACTTCTCTAGCCAACAATGAGAAACCACAGTCCTACAAATATATCAGTGGGCAAGGTCCATCAGATCCATCTTGTCTGGACAACAAAGATGAACAACAGTTAAATCATTACTTGTTTTAAAAGTTACTATGTAGAACAAATATAATGAGAACAATTAGTTCCAAATATACAGAGCTAAAAGGTATCTTATATTGGTAGAAGATTTTTTTATTACAGTGACAGGAAATAGTATCGATTTTCTAATCTTAAGGAAAATAAATCAAACCGCACAACAGTAATGATTTCATCAACTGCACAAGTACTATACCTTCACAACCCATGCTTTATAATAGGGGACTGTGCTACTCAGATGCTAAATTCTAGTCTCCAATCATGTTATGGGGAAATTTTACTAAGAACTTGCCTAGGTCTCAGCCATGTGACATACTCCTCTGGCAGTATTTTCTATCAATTTCTTGTGATGCTAGGGTGAGTTTGGCTGGGGAAAGCAGGTACCAGTCCTGGGAAACAATTATGGTATGCTATTTATTACCCCAGACAGAATCAGAAATTTAAAACAGAATTTAGAGGACATCTCCGGAGAAAGATATCTTCATGGTCACAGTTAACAATACTTAAACTTCAAAGAGGAATTACTTGAATCCTGGTCTTACGAGCATCAGTTTAGAACTTGTTCACTTTCTACAAAGCACCCAAAATACACGCTCAGAAACAGTCACATATCCAAGAAGACAAAGAGGTAGCAGAGGGAGGTCAGGAATGTTATCCAGCATTGCCAGGCATAGTACAGATGGGATTCAGTTCCAGGACTGTCCAGATCCTAGGGTAATGTGCCTGCTGCTACATACTGCTTCCCTCAGCCTTGTGCCACCACAGATTTCCAGTTAAATTTGTAAACCACAGAAGAAACATATTTCTCAAGAGATTTCTAGCTTTTCTGTTGGTATTCACAGCTAGGAATTGTCCTTCCCCACCCCATCCCTTTCTTTTCATTTAAGTATTGTTTTGATAACTCATTTTCTTTCAAGACCAGCTCACTTCTGGAAATACAGAGGTTTGCAGCATTAATAAATAACCAGAAGAAGAATATCAGCTAACAGAAGGTTTCTGACCCTTCAGAAACGTTTGTCTCTGATGTTTAATGCAAAGCACAGTGTAATATCTACTGCTTGTACACACATGACAAAAGTTTTGGGCACAGCTGGCTGCATTTTTCCCAAATGGATGCATTGTCATCCCTAAATTCAGCCAGGTGAGGTCCCACAAGTGTCCTGTACCCTCCTCTATCAGCCATGCATTTAATTGTAACTCACTACCATTTCCACAGTATAGCAAGATATAGGGAGAGAAAGATTGGACATAATCCTAAAACATAAATACAGCAACTATTGTCTTGTGGGAAATATTCCTTCATTGGGCATACAGGAGAGAGGAACACTTTCTCTCTCCCACCTGGATTTTTTTTTTCCCCATTTCACCTTGCTCACCAAAGGTTAAATCCTGACAATATCAATGATTAAAAAGAAAATAAGAACACGGGGACTTTTCTAATTGGTATCCTGATGCACATTATTAAAATAATAATACTCTTTATTTATGTAGCACCTGTTTGCAAGAGTATCCTAGATGCTTTAAATATAGAGCAAAACACATTATAAAAATAAGTATGCACAAGAGGAAAACAGAAATAATTAGACATAATTCAAAATAATAAATGCAATCGATGTGCTTTGAAAACTGCATTATGATTAAAATAATCCTATGTAGCTAACTTTCTGAAAGCTGTTTCCAAGTGCCTTTTCAAATCCCAAGAGAAAAATCTCATCCAACACACCACAGCCACAAGAATAAAGACACAGGCGGTTTTGTCAGCTTATGCAAACAGTGTTACAACAACACGTTTTTCAGCTCTCCAAGGAAAAGATGCTGTGATTGTTATTTACATTACCTTAGTGCCTAGGAGGCAAAAGCGGCTAGGACTGGAGCTCCATTAAAGCATGCACTGTACAAGTTCAACACCTGACTAGTTTCACAGCATGAGACATATGCTGGGTGGTGTCATTCCTGCCACCCACTGCAAGCCTTTCAACCAAACTGTGGCTGCTCTTGCCATCAGCACCAGTATCACACCAGCTTCAATCAACAGAAAACTGCCCCTGTCGGTCAGAAATGGCCATTGCAAAGGGTAAAAATAGGGCTATATCATGAGTAACTTAGAAGCCACATAAAAATGGGAGGGAAGGAGAAACAGGGAGACAGAAGGCTGCTTTCACAAATTCAGTCTCTAACAAAAACACAGCTGAGATATCCTGTATCTAAGGCTAAACCTGCATTCCTTGGATTCAACAAGAGCCATAAGTGTAAATACAAAGGCATTCCCTTGAGAATCAAACTGCTACTAAAGTACTTCACCTAAAAGGAAAATATGATGTGATGCATAATTCTACTGGTAGGTAAAAACATGAATCCAGCAGTAGATGAGCTGAATCTCATCTTCCTTTTTTTCAGGCTGCGTAATTATAATAGTTAATCTATTTTGGACAAGCTGTATATATCAGGTTAAATATTCAAGTAGTTCAGGAAAACCATGATATTACAGTCTGTCCTTGAACTCAATCAAGTGAACATCCAACGAACATGCAAGCATGGAAACTGATGCATGGAAACTGATGGTCAAGAAGTTGTATTGAGATACTAAACCCCAGGTGGTCACAATGCTACCTGAGCAAATCTTGTCCCTTTTGAAATCATCAATATTTTTCCCTCTGTGTCTTCTGTAATACTATCTTCTATAAAAGAAACAGCCTGGAATGCTGCCATACACTAAACTGTGGAACTTGTGCTGTGCAGAGATGTTCTGGAGGTGAGCAGCCAGTGAGGTTGTCTGCCTTGCTCAGGTCCATTGCCATGCTGCTCAGATGTGCATAGCACAGGACACCAAAGCACTGATAGAAAGCCAACTGCCTCTTGGAAAAGTACCTTACAATATAACTGGTCACATGACATACTGAGTTATTTTAAATATAAATAGGTTTCTGAATAAATGACTACATGCAAAACAAACTTATTTCACTTTATATATTATGAATTTATTATACATATGTCACTGCCCTGTATCAAGCATCTTACAGAAAACAAGATCCCTTGGTGCTCCTGCCCCAACCTTCCCCATAGCCACACCTGCCAGTTCTGGATGACCTAGACTTTGACAACACAAGTGAAGGGATCTGTAACTTGTCACTCCTGCTCCTGTTGCAAAGAGGATTGAGAGGAATATCACTGTCTATTATCAGTAGTGCCAGGGGCAGAATTTTAGCAAGAGAGATTAAAATGCAATATTGGAGAAAACAAAGTGGATTGAGGCTATGAGTGGTCCTAAATCTCTGTCTCTAACTAGAGTGGGACCATGTGGAAACTCCCCAGTAGATTTGGGCTGCTCTGGTCTGCTCTGATTAGAAAGAGTCCAGAATATCCAAACTGACAGAAGAACAATCTGGCACAAGTGCTAGAGCCTTGTGATCCAGCCTACCAAATGTTAGTGAAATCTGAGAATATAATGAGGGCTCTTCTGGCCCTCTGTGATAAGAAAGTTATTACTGAGTGACAAGAGGAGTCTACGACCCAACTGAAGCTGGATTGAAATTCTCTGTTTGAATCAATGTTTGCATACAAACATTCACAAATCTAGAGATACAAGACACTGCTACTTCCTCAGTTTTGCAGCTTTCAGATCATTGTCCCTGACTGAAACAAAGTTCATGAAAATGCATGAAATGATTACAACCTTTAACCTATATTATTACTCTGCTGACCTTTGATTTTTTGAGAACTTATTTTTTTTAGGAATAGTAATAACAATTTTGATAGGTTTGGGGGACAAGAATTCTCTGTTATTTACAGTGCTGAAGTAATTACTATGCGTAAGGCAGTTCACAATCTCAGTGAAGTATGTAAAGATAGATAAAGAACTCAAGAAATAGAAATAAATGTCTTTTTCACCCATGCAGTGTGTCTATCTCTGCTAATATCTCAGTTCTCTCCTTATAGTACATTTGCAGAGGTATTCAGATCATTCAATCTAAGGCATATAATGTGGGTACTTTACACAGGGATATAGTCTCCTAGGGAATCGCTTTCAAAAAGTGTGCTCTAGCAGACAATAATTTAGAGCATCCAGACTAGGAGTGCACTTTTGCAGTTAGGCCAAACTCCTGAGTTCGGTTAATTTAAGCCATCTTCTTCCCTTCTTTAAATTCAACCCAAATTATGGTGCATCTAAGAACCAAGGGCTGCTCAAAGACAAAGTAATAACAAGACATACACTGTAGATGCTTTGTTAACTTTGTCAACAGGAGGTGACCCCAGGTCAGAATGACCATTTCCCCACATCACCTGGGAATGGGACGGAAAACATAAGAGAGCATAGTCATGGGAAATATGGTCTTGCCCTCGAAGAGTTGATCTGATGCCAGATTATCCTTCTAACCTTATCACTGGCTCATGGCACAGGGGACAAACTTTGTCTCCAGACCCATTTATCTTGGGAAGAAGACATTTCTGCAGTGGCCACTGTTTCATCAGTTCCTTGGAAACTTTTTCACCAATTTGTCACAAGATTAATTTCTATCATTACATTTCTGCACTATAGTGATGAGACAAAGATTTGTGCAGTGTTTTCTCTAAGCTTAAGTATGCAATTGTCTGAATAATTTGTTTTCCAAAGTCCCCATTGTTCGTGTTTCAGAAACAATTCATTCTAAAGGATTATGCATCCATGGTTAACAATATACTGATGTTTACTTCATACTTTTCAACCACCTACACCTACCAAAGAGTATATGCTCTGGCAACTGTGCACAGAGCCATCACTCCCATTAAGTAAATTTTATTATGTTAACCCTCAAAAAATCAATGTAGAATTGAGAAATTAATTTGATTTGTGTGATTTACAGCTTTAAGGTACAGATACCACCTTCTCCCCTTCCCCCTTGAAATAAAACTGATTGCAATGTGTGAAAATAAAATTAATAGAAATTCAAACAGCAATTTGGAAAGTACAGTACTCCATTAGTTTTTTCTAAAATTCTCCAGATGCCAAACATTTTCTGACACTAAAAAAAAGGTAAAGCCAGATATAATTAGTGTAGAGACACAGAACTGGACATGCCTTTGGGCATTTCCACGCAGAAATTCCTAGGCCTGGGGAACTGAGGTCCCGCTCACTGGACAGAAAAACCCGGCTCTTATGCCTAACAGAATCTGGAATACAGAGGTTATGAACTTCACTGTGGTCAAAATGTGGTTTCTGTTCCCTTACAAAATTTCCCCTCTGTGCTGAACAATGGTTTTAGAGATGTTGTATGTTCACAGCCCAGTTCACAGAAGTCATGAATTTAAAACAAACAAGTAAAACATTAAAGACGTATTAGACCCAAAACGATAACTACGTTGAAACATATTTTTAACTTTAGGTTCATTCCCAGTTGTTCCAATATAAATAGATGAACAAACACAAGCATAAACATAATGCAGTCACCTAGAAAGAATTTTTTTTCTGCAGAGGAGAAACCCCCAATCTGAACAGCAACCAAAACAACTTTCACATATAGATTTACAGAGCAGGGAATGATCTGTAGAACAAAGTCCCTAAGGAATGCAGAGAAGCCACAGTCTGACAGCCTTAATCTTTATGGTCACAAACACAAAGCAACACAATGTGATGAAAAGAGGAAAAAAAAAAAAAAAAAAAAAAAAAAGCAACCAAGGAGACAAGAAAAGGAGTAATGACAGTTGATTGTTAGAAGCACCAAAAACTGGGGACACTCATTTCTGCACATGATTTATTATTATGAATGAAACTAAAACTCTATTACGGGTCGACTCCTCAGGGAATTACAGTAAAAGGGCAAGAGGACTTATCTGCAGCACATTTGGGATTCAGAGTTCTGAGTGATGAGGCAAGCATAAACATTTTGTGCAGGTATAGGACTATGGCCAGTTCTAAAAAGAGAAAATAATAAGAGGTCAAAGCATTTTAGAGCCAATTTATGTTTTTCTTCTCCCGTTAACAATCTACAGAGCTCAGCCTGGGATCTGTTCCATGTGTTCTGCAGCTCATGACGCAGAGGGATGCACAGAGGGTCATGTGCTCCACTGCCAAACACTCTCCTTTAAATTCATCCTTTGATACATCCAACCACAGGCTGAGGATTGAGATGGATCAGGCTGCATAGCATCTCCATTATTGCTCTGTTACAAAAGAAAGTCCTCTGAACCTAACCCCAATACTTTTTTTTTTTTTCTCCTCCTCTTTCTATGTGAGCCTTATTTCTGTGTGTGCTATATCCCTATGGCAACTTGCTAAAAGATATTATAAATAATGCAGAGAATATGCTGATATGCCTTACTTTCTTCGGTATGTTTTAAGAAAAAAAAGAAAGCAATCCTGAATGTTACCACTCATAGCCAAAATGGAAGAAAGTATTCACAACAGATCAGTGGATATAGCCACTGAATGTGCAGATAATTCTGTAACTAAGCTGCCAGCTAGTTCCTAATCCACTTTCTACAAAGGATTCAGTGACCAGCACCAATTATTTAAACTCCCAAAAGAGATAAACCCCCTTCTTCAAAGGCTTCTATCTCTGCTTAAAAGTTCTGATAGAGCACAGAGAGCACTCCAAAAATTAGTATTCTCCAGCTCCAGGAGACAGAGAGAAGCTTAGAAAATGGTAGAAAATAGTTCATCTCCCTTTTCAAAGTTTCGGATCTTAGATTTTGTCTTAATTTACTCCAATTACTTTGTTAGATTACTCTCCACTTGTAAAATGACTATAAAATGAGCCCTTCCTCTGGTACAGACAGCAATAAATAACACTTACAAAGAATGGTTACATGTTATATTCTCATTGGAGATCGAAATAAATTATTATACATTTTAAAGATCAATGGCAAAGAAGATACTTGGAATTAGCACAGATGAAGTATGAATACTCTTTTTAATCATAAATTTCATCTGTAAATACAAACACATAATCTTGGTATGCATCTCATAATTTGCATCTCATTGTTAATGAAAATATGCTAGAGTGAGATGCAATGATAAAATAAATACATTAAAAAAAAAACTTTCAAAAGGTGCAAAATGACACAGAAGAGTCATAATGAGCTTTTACACTACAGAGTCTTTTTCAATTTACTCAGGAGATAAGGATGACTTGAGGATTTTGTCATTCAATTGCAAATTACAGCATCACTTCACATACAGCAGAATCAGGCATTGAAATCACTTGTCAGGAGTTTGACACTTCTAAGAGCTTCAGTGTCTGAAACTCATCATATCTTTTCCCACTGACTTGTTGCTCTGCACATTCAGCCACTAGGGTCTCAGTGGTGCTGTTTGTCCAGCTACAGATACTCTCAACAATAATGGAATGGGGAGTAGAAGGAGAAGAGGGAGCTACATATATGCTTAATTCCCATTTCCCAGTTTGGGATCAATAATTTTGCGCTCAACCACAATGATTTAAAGAACTATGATTCTTTGTGTCTATCGACTATGATAATTATTAAAATATTTTATGTATGCATAGAGTACTTTTAATATTAAAGATGCCAGTTTAGGAAAGTAAGTTTGTATAACTGGAGTTATACAAACCAATTTGACTGGTTGTTCTTTGGTGTAATTAGCTAGTGGGTAAAGCAATTTCTACAGATCTGAATTACTTTTAAATCTTTCTCTTTCCCAATGGGCAATTTCTCCAAAATTCAAGACCATTCATATGGTAACAGTCTATTCAGGATATCAATATGCATTCCTCCATAGATCCGGTTGCCATTGCTACTTTTTCTATAAAAATATTTTAAGTGAACTGGAACAGAAAACAGAAACCAAGCTCTTCCTCCATTATTGAATGTCTCTCCAGTAGTCTTTCCACCAAAGCACCCTATTTTCACTCTAAAACAAATGTGCATTTTTTTCATATATTGTGCATTGTCTTAAGCAACAGAGGTTGAGAGAATTCCAACCATGTTATATCCTGTTACTTGTAATTTAGGACTGTGGTGGTTTTACCATGCTGGGCAGCTAAACCCCACAACCGCTCTCTCACTCCCCCTCCTTTAGATGAGGAGGGGGAGAAGTAAAGCAAAGAACAACTCACGGGTTGAGATAAGGATAAGTTAATTAAAGGGAAATAATTATAATAATTAAATAAAGACTACCATGAACTAAACAATTTAACTAAGGGGAAATAAAAAGGGAAAGGGGAAAAGGGAGGGGAAAAGGAAAAATAAAAAGAAGGGAGGAAAACAAACAAACAAAATAAATGAAGGCTATATGGAAGTGCAGAGGAAAGAAATTACTCTCTACTTCCCACAAATGAGCGATGATTGACCACGTCCTTGAAGCAAGGCCTCAACGCACGCAGCTGGTGTTCGAGAGGAGGACCTACCTTTTCTCAACGAGAGCCCACCCCTCCCCTCTTCTTCCTGTTTCCACCTTTTATTGCTGAGTGTGACACCACATGGTATGGAATATCCCTTTGATTGGTTTAGGTCAGCTGCCCTAGTGATGTTTCTCTCCTCACTTTTTGCCCACCCCCTAGGAGGGTTAGAGAAAGGCCCAATGCTGTGCCACTGCTGCTCAGCAGTAGACACAACACTGGTGTAATAACACTGCTGTTCCAGCTACAAGTACGGAGTATGGCACTGTATGGGCTGTTGCCGAGAAAGTTAACATTCCAGCCAGACCCGGTACAAGGACACTAAAAAAAGGCTTCAAGTGCCCTTAAGCAACTATAGGATTTGATGTTTTGTCTCCTATATTCCAGATGACTTTTCTAACCATAAGGTCTTTGGAAGAAATGAAGCAAAGACATGCCCTTTTTGGATGACTCTTCTTTGCTTGATGTCTCACAGACAAAAATAGGTGGGGAAATTTATAGTTTACACGTGATTCTCAGTGAAGTCTTGACTTATTCTTCAGTGAGAGAAAATACGTCGGGTTTTGTTGGGTTTTTATTTTGTTTTCCTTTATATTTACATCCAAATAATAAGAGATCAGATATCTAATTCACCTTATGTATTTTTCACTTCTTTTTTGTTTTCTGGAATCAAGGCCAAAATTACTCTTCAGAAACACTTTCAAAAAAACCACCGTGGAATTCAGCCATGCATTGGAACATAAGTAGGCGCAAAGAAATTGCTGCCAGTCATATCCAGACTTCCAGTACAAGAACATCTTTTCAATGTCAGTATTAAAAGGAAGCTTTTAAGATCAGATCTGAAGGCCCTGGCAGAAGAATGCATTTCACTAAAAATAGTACAAACTGCTTAGTATGGATTGCTTAGGGAAACAGTAAGCAGAACTATACCAAAGCTGTGAGGGTTTCCACTCCTAACTTCCCAGAAATCCTGGGGGCTGTCAACTGCAGTCATGAAATGTATGAACCCAGGAAAAATAGGATTTCAGTTTTAACAACAAAAGTTGTTCAGGCCCTCTGATGGGTGGCTTGTAGCATAGTACATACTCCAACACACCTCACTAGAAGTGCAGCAAGGCACAAAACACACCTTTTAGAAAATACTCTTTTTCACCAGTAAATATTTATTGACTATGAAGAAGTAATAGAGACAATCTTCTTTTCTATTTCCTAACCGTCTATGGCTGTAGTAATCCAGTCACTCCATTACAGTGAACTCTGGCTCTGACAAGTGAATTTCAAATGGAGTAAAGCACCATCTTTGCAACATCCTATCAGCAGTCAGATTACTGCAGAATGGAGTTATGCTATGAGATAAACACATCTGTCTTTGATCACAGATCTCTCAGTATATGCCTTGTCAAACATCTTGCAATGGTCACTAGTCATTTACAAAATTAAGTCCTTCCAGCTGTTATTGAGGGGGGAAAAATATGTTAAAAAAAAAAATCATTTTCTTAACATGTCAATTGACTTCACCTAAGTATTTTCTGGTTGGCATTTTATAAGGTTTGACATTTCACAATAACCTGAAAATAAATTTAAAATATTTAAAATTTAAATCCATAAATGATGCAACCTGATGGTCTAGTCCTTCGGAAAAAGTCATCATGTCTCAGAAGACTCTGATTTGCAGCACCCCTGAGGCAGAGAAGCAAAGCTCAAACACACTGTTACCACTCACACGGGTCAGACATTACTGCAAAGTATTCCTGCTTTTATCAGGAAAAATAGGTTTTTATGTTTTTTACTGTTCCTGAAGTTTTGACAGTTGTCATAAATTATGAGGATTGATGCTTCCAGACAGGAGTTTTCCCCAAACCTACACTAAACATTAAATTGTCCATTGCGAATGAATAAGGGAAGGAAGGAAGTATCTGCACATCGTGGTGTAAGCAATGAGGGGAAAGAAAGGAAGAAAGGACAAAAGGACGAACATACAAACCAAGAAAGCAAAGTAGGTAAAAAAATATTAGACAAATTCAGTATTTTCATGGGAGGAAAGTAAGTCTCCTTTTCTCATTCTCGTAATGCATACCTTTTAAAGCCTTTTTCAGAGAAAGAGCCAGTGCTACTCCTGACAGTACATCAATTTTGGGAAAAGCAGTTACCTACTTCATGATGTAGTGAATCAGACATAGAGATACATAGCCTAGAACTATGAGAAAGAGACTAAATCCAGTACAATTATTTTTATTGTTTATTCCCGTGTTTCCTTCATCTTACTAGGTGCACATTATCAAACAACATTCTGCTTGAGACCGTGGTAAATATATTCACTCACCCACAAAAGAAAATCTCACTTCCACATGATTTCCAGAGGCCAACAGAGATAAAAGAACATCTAGCTATCACAAGTTGCCTTCAAGGACGTAAGAAGGAAGAGAAAGATCAGGAAACCTGCCTATCCTTCAAGGGAAAAATCAAAGCAACAAAAGAAAATAGACATGATCGAGAAGGATGATTATTTTTTGTCTCACTCCTAAGTCTCAGTAGCTGCTTGTGGATGTTTAAGATGAGAAGATTCACTCAGGAATTCTGTGTGAATCTCAAATGATAGAGGTTATAAATCACAGGAGAAACTACATATAACTGGTTCAGTTTCACAATAGCTTGCATCTCTGACACAGCTATAATCATTTTGCTTCATGGAAGAAAAGAAGATGAAATTTTGAGAGCTTTTTCATGGATAAAATCAATACTTTTATTATCAGCTTTGAAAAAAAATAAACATTTTATTGTGCTTTTTTTTTCACTTACTGGTAGGTATTATCTCTGAAAATATGTATTTATATACACTGTATGTGATTTGCTTTCCATTTATACAAATTCATACATTATCTTGTCACAAATACTGTCCAGACTGCCCAATTTGTGTTTGAGTTTAGGTGCCATTAAAAAGAATCATTTTTCAATATATAAAGCAAATATTCTGCCACAGAGCTCAACACTTAAAGTCATAGAATGGTTCGAGTTTAAAAGACATTACTTCTTGTCCTATCACTACACTCAGTGATAGAGTCCCTCCCTAGCCTTCCTGAACACCCTCTTTAGGTATTTAGGAAGGTTGTTATAAGGTCTCCCTGGAACCTTTTCTTCTCCAGGCTGAACAACACCAAATCCCTCAGCCTGTCTTCATGGCAGAGGTGCTCCAACCCCTTGATCATCTTTGTGGTCCTCCTATGGACTCATTCTAATACTTCCATGTCCTTCTTATGCTGGAGGCCACAAAGCTGTACACAGTAGTCCAGATGAGGTCTCACAAGAGCAGAGTAGAGGGGGAGAATCACCTCCCTTGACCTGCTGGTCATTATTCTTTTCATGCAGCCCATGATATGGTTGGCTTTCTGGGCTGCAAGAGCACATTGCCAGTTCATGTCAAGCTTCTCATTAACAAGCCCCCAGGTCCTTCTCCTCGGGGCTGCTCTCAATCCATTCTATGCCTAGATTGTATTTGTGTTTGGGATTTCCCCAGCTGAGGTGCAGGACCTTGGCCTTGATGAACTTCATGACATTGGCATGGGCCCACCCCTCAAGCCTGTCTAGGTCCCTCTGGATGACATCCCTTCCCTCTGGTGTGTCAGCTGCACCACTCAGCTTGGTGTCATCAGCAGACTCAATGAGGTTGCACTCAATTTTAGTGTCCATGCCACTGACAAAGATGCTAAACAGCTCAGGTCCCAATACTGACCCCTAAGGAACACCACTCATTACTGATCTCTACCTGGATATTGAGCCATTGACTGAAACTCTTGAATGTGTCCATCCAGCCAGTTCCTTACCCACCGAATGGTCCATCCATCAAATCCACCTCTCCCCAAATTAGAGACAAGGATATAATGGAGGCCAGTGTCAAATCTTTGCACAAGGCCAGGTAAATGATGTCAATTACTCTTCCCCTATCCACCAATGCTGTAATCCTGTCGTGGAAGGCCATCAGATTTCTGCCCTTAGTGAAGCCTATGTTGGCTGTCACCAATCACTTCCTTTTTTTCCATGTGCCTTAGTGTAACTTCCAGGAGAATCTGCCCCATCATCTTGCCAGGCATGGAATTGAGACTGATTGACCTATAATTCCCCATGTCTTTCTTTTTTTCCTTTATAAAAATGGGGGTTATGTTTCCTCTCTTCCAGTTAGTGATGAATATATACATGTATATATATTTTATATATATACTATTTTTTTTTTTTTGAAAAAAAAAATCTAAAGGTTCTTTAAAAAATATTAAAACAGTCTACTCATAAAAGAAAGAAAAGAAAACATAACTAGGTTAACCCAGCCCAAACATTTCTGAGGAAGGCAGTAACCATGCTTAATTGTGTCTGTTTCTGTCACTTTTGCAGTGGCCAAGTGAATGACTGTAGGTTTGCAAAGGCAGTTGTAGCAGAAGGCAAAAGTAGCAGCTAAAGAAGGAGGCAGCTTGCAGTGAAGACAGGATAAAATATCTTGATTCCATTTTGTACCATATGGAAATAAAATCTTATATACAAGACGTAATTAATAATTAAGGCAAGGTATGAAAAACCTTACCTTTTAAAACTCTTTAGCTAGTCATATACCTCATGCTATCCCTTAACTCTCCCACAGGGTCCCAATATAGAGCCAAGGGAAGTACAAGTGATAGAAGAACGCAAAGGTCTCAATAAAGGACTAGTCCTGTTTTTTTTTCCTAGAGCTCTATGACAAATTCCAGCAAATTCTCCAGCAAGCTTTATCAAAACAGCCTGATTTACACTTTGCTAGTGCAGTCTGACCATGAAGAAAGGCCCTGCTTTAGTTGCCTTGCCATCAAGAAGAAGAAGAAATGATTAACAAAGGCTGAGCAATAAACAAAATGTGCCAAACAAAATTTCAATATGCAGATATATAGAAATATATCTTTATTAGAAATATATTCCAAAGTAGTACACTTAAAGATAGAGATATCACAGAACTCCTGCCTCAAACCGAACAGTGCTTTCCTAATGTGCAATAAGTGGTGGGTTGGTCCAGAGAGCTGCTGTGAAACAAAAGGGGATACACCTTCCCCATACATTATGATTAAAATTTGTTCCTAAATAAATATGGTAGCTAAAAGAAGGATTGAAACATGCTAGCTACTTTAAGACAATGTCAAAGGTAATCTAGGACACAAAAAAGCGGGGAACATAACTCTCGATTTATCACCAAAGAGATTAATAACAGAAATACTGAACCTCCTTCACACTGACATGGTGTATGAAGTGGGCTTTTGAAAATATAGACTCTTGCATGAAGATGGCAGAATTATGTGGCAGTTTCACCCTGATGGGTAGCTAAACTCTGCCATGCTCTCTCAATCCAACTTTTCCAAAGAAAAACAGGAGAAAATATGATAGAAAAAGGCATAAGTGTTGCAGCAAGTGCAGGAAAATCGCTCACCATTTACCATCACATACAAAACAGTCTCCAAGTAGGGAGATTAATATAATTTGTTGCCTGTTCTTCACTCAGTAACACAGTGAGAAACTACAGGCAAAAATACAAATGCCTCCCCATCCTCCACCCGCTAATACCTCATCCTCTTAAGTAGTGCATGGGAACGGAGTCTGTGGTCAATCCATGAAGCTTTGTCCCCGCCGCTCCTTCTCAGCTCTCTGTCTCCCTGCCCCTGCTCCCCGTGGGGTCCCTCCCACGGGATGCCGTTCTTCCCCAGCTGATCCCACACGGGCTGCCCACAGGCAGCAGCTCCTCAAGCACTGCTCCCACACGGCTCCGTCCACTGGGGTCCATCCATCCATCCCCCAGGAGCAAACTGCTCCAGCACGGGTCCCCCACGGCTGGGCGGCAGCTCCCCCCAGACCCCCTGCTCCTGCGCGGGCTCCTCTCCACGGGCTGCAGCTCCGGCCCGGGGCCTGCTCCTGCGGGGGCTCTCCATGGGCCGCAGCCTCCTCCAGGCCACATCCACCTGCTCCACCGGGGGCTCCTCCACCCACGGGGGGGCTGCAGCGTGGAGATCTGCTCCGTGTGGGACCCATGGGCTGCAGGGGGACAGCCTGCTCCACCGGGGGCCTCTCCCTGCACAGCCCGCAGGGGAACTGCTGCTGCCTGCCTGCAGCACCTCCTGCCCTCCTGCTGCACTCACCTGGGGGGCTGCAGGGCTGCTTCTCCTCTCTTTCTCCCTGTGAAGCAGCTTTTTTGTTGTTGTTGTTATTTTTTTTTCTCCTTTCTTAAATATGCTCTCATAGAGGAACAAGCGACATAGTTTCTTGGCTTGGCTCTGGCCAGCAGTGGAGCCCTTATCTAACATGGGGCAGCTTCTAGATTCTTCTCACAGATGCCACCCCTATGGCCCCCTGCTACCAAAACCTTGCCACGTAAACCCACCAGAGCAACTCTTTCGGTGAAGAAATTTTTCGCAATAACCAACCGAAACCTCCCCTGCTACAACTTAAGGGTTTTTGCTCTTGTCTTGTCTCTTGGGGCTTGGGAGAAGAGAACGATCCCCACCTCTCTGGAGCCTCCTTTAAGCTTACTGTAGAGCACAGGAAGGTCTCCCCTGAGCCTCCTTTTCTCCAGGCTGAACAACCCCAGCTCCCTCAGCCGCTCCTCACCAGACTTGTTCTCTAAACCCTTAACAAGCTTCAGAGCCCTTCTCCGCACACGCTCCAGCACCTCGAGGTCTTCGCTGAACACAGTGCTCGAGGTGCGGCCTCACCAGAGCCGAGCACAGAGGGACAACCGCTTCCCTAGTCCTGATGGCCACTCTATGTCTGACACAAGCCAGGTGTAGAGATATTTAGATACATATATATGCAGCGCTAGTACATGTTCCTTGGAAAACTGGTCAAACTCTCTTCAAAGCCCGTAAATTGATGGTTTCCTCTAACAGGCACTGACGCTTCAGCTGGATCCTCTAAATCCCATTTTACTGCTTCTGCTTCCTAAGCAGGTGACAGAAACTCCTAACCGGAGAGCAGAGGAGTTGTAGTTCTGTGTACAGGAAATATTTGGAAGTTTGGAAGATGCTTCCCTTGCTCAGCTGCCATCCCTACGTTAATCAATCACCCGATCTTTTGCCTTCCAGCAAAAGTCTTGATGCAGTTCTTAAGGAAAGTTATTTCTGAAAATCCTCAGCCACCTCTGTGCACGCCAAACCTTTCATGGCACTGTGCAATGCGCGGATGGCAGCGATAAATCAGGTTGTGGAATGAATGGCAACATGTGGGGAGGGAATTTTCAGGTGGCTTCGCGCTGTTTCACAGGTCCCTGAATTAGAGGTAATGAGGAAACAAGCGGTAGAAACAAAACCTTGAGCAAGGCTGAGATCAAGAATTGGCTACAGTGTTAAAGAGGACCTTTGGGCAGTGGGCAATTGCTGGCTGGCTCCAGGCGCGTGTCTGAGGGTCTCTGACCAACTGTATGATAGATTCGGGCGCGTGGACAGCACGTGGGGCTAAGGGGAGAGGACATGTAGTAGTGAAAAAGTGCAATAAACACCTCCTGTTCAAGAGCCATCAGGAGTCTGTGTCTTGCTTCCCTTCAGCAACACAAATATTTGGCTCCAGATCCAAAATGTCATGTATTTGACAGTTTTATTTATGGAAGCATTCCCCACCCCTCCCATCCCCTCATTTCCGTCCCCTCCCCTCCCCACCCCTCCCCTCCTTTCCCTCCCCTTCCCTCCCCACCCCTCCCCTCCCCTCTCTTCCCCTATGCTCCCTGTCCCTACACACTGCTACACTCCCCTCCCCTATACTATCCTACACACCCCTACACTCCCCTCCCCTATACTACCCTACACTCCCCTTTGCTACACTACCGTACATTACGCTATGCTCCCCTCCCCTATGCTCCCCTCCCCTACGCTCTCCTACACTCCCCTCCCCTATCCTACCCTACACTACCCTAAACTCCGCTCCCCTACACTACCCTATACTCTCCTACGCTACGCTCCCCTCCCCTCTACTACGCTACACTACACTATGCTACACTACACTATCCTACCCTCCCCTAACCTCCCCTACACTATCTTCCCCTGCCCTGCCCTGCCCTGCCCTCCCCTGCCCTGCCCTGCCCTCCCCTTCAATCCCATCCCCTCCCCTCCAATCCCCTCCCCTCCCCTCCCCTCCCCTCCCCTCCAATCCCATCCCCTTCAATCCCATCCCCTCCCCTCCAATCCCATCCCCTCCCCTCCCCTCCCCTCCAATCCCATCCCCTCCAATCCCATCCCCTCCAATCCCATCCCCTCCCTTCCCTTCCTCTTATTCCCTCCCCTTCCCTCCCCTCTTGTCTTCTTCTCTCCTCTCTTCTTTCTTTCAGGTAACTTCAAATCGCTTCAGTCGTTCTCATAGCTCCTATCCCTGGCTGATTCACGGGAACCCATCAGCAGCAACCAGAAGCGCTCCAGCTGCTGTGTCACTGGTCGAGCAACAGTCTCCAACTGGGAATCGCTGACTTCGTTCTGTGGCTCAGACAGGTGCCTTTCAGTTCCACTGTGGCCCGGACGTGTCTTCTTGCTGTGTCCCCACCTGCATCGCGGTTCTGCTTAGAAGCAGCAGCAGGGTTTTGAAGTAGTCCCAATACTTCCATTTTCGGTGGTTTAGCTTGGCTAGCCGGGTGGTGTCTGTCAATAGAAGACAACAAAGAGATTTTGGTTAGAAACAGCTAACTGAGTAGTTCCTTTGCACAAGGGCAAGGAATATTTACCCCTTCCTAATGGAGACTGCAGTGTCAGAGATAATGACGGGTCCTTCAGAGAGCTTTGAAATATCCCCTGGGGATGCTGAGTCCAGAGGACCAGAGTAAATCTGTCTGAAGCACACCATGGAAGCACTCTGAATTACTTCCTAGCATAGAAGCATGTGACCAATACGGCTTCAGCTGGTTTCAGTGTTCTTCTTTGCCTAATACCTAAAGTAAGATAAGAGGTCTCAATGCAGATGGGAAGATTGAGAAATACAGAAATCACTGATGTGCTTTGAGAACTTCTAAGAACTGAGAACTAAATAAATCCAATGTTGTAACATTAAGGATTGGTTAGAAAAGTAAACGTTGAAAACAAGTAAAGGAGAAGGACAAGTAAGCTTTCTTAAAGTATCTGCTATATTTAAAGGATCTTTAAATAAGTAAATAAGTAATGAAATATATACGCGGAGAGAGAGAGAGAGAGAGAGATATACAGAAACCTAAGAAACTGCTGCGCAGGTTAGCTTCTTGCTCTCTTTTCTAAAAGTCCTAGTGAAAACAGCATCTGTGTGCGTTACAAGCATTACCCTCAGTCCACCACAGGTACACACGAGAGGACAGCCTGCAGGTTCCGGAGGCAAAGAAACTGCTCTAGCTTGATGTGAAGAGCCAAGACTGAAGTTGCTGTTAGGGAAAAGATACACAGAGGGGATGAAAAACACGGAGTGTGCTTCCGACCTTCACAACTTCTAAGCAAGCGGAGATGAGGTTGTGGAAGAACCAAATGAGCTGTTGATCGAGAAGCAGCCTGAAGATTGTCCTTAACCAGGGCCTTGCATTCTTCGTTTTTAGAGCATTGCTTGCCTTCAAGTGCACGATCATGATTTTATTAACTTTCTACCACTACAGAAATGCACCGGATTCTTTCACAAAACTTACGGGTGGTAATTGGAAGTACTGGTCAGCATTCTCTGTTTCCGTCTTCATCCCAATTCTCTTTTGGCCTGTGAAGCTTTTCAGATCAGAGGAGAAGATCCGCTGTAATACGGAGTTTTGGATACTGCAAAGGAAACGAAGAATCGTACTGACAACTCTTTTCAACTCACCTGCAACCATCACAGAAAAGAATACCGAAAGAACACCGCTTTATCATGGGAAACATAAATTTGAGCATAGGTGTCCTATAGCTGAAGCGAGGTGAAGCAGGTTCCAAACAAGGTGAAGGAGCACACCCGTGAGCATTTCCATAAAGCTGTGTTTTCAAACAAATGGTGTAAAGACTTAGATTTTCTTACAAGTGAAGAATGAAAAAATAAAAAGAAAGAAAATTACCAGGACATACAGTTTTCCTCTAGCTTGCTTTGCTTCTTTCTGAATCTAGGGCTTTGATACTGCTGCCTCCTCAGCAACATCAGCAATTTCCTAGGAAAGCTGGTGTCCACCAGGTGAAATAGGAATGGGAAACCCCTCTTGCCACAACTTCACACTCACACCAGAGCTGGCAGGACAGGCCGATGGACAGAGAAGTGTCTGTAAGAGTGTTAGAAAACAGACTTTAGATTTCCGTCAACCCAGGGAAAATTACTTGCTCATCCCTTCAAACTGAACTCTAAGTAGAAGGAGGTGATCCCAAGCTGCATTCCTGACATCTATGCTGCAAAGTCATCAAATGCGCCATGTTACTGTACCAGCCCGTTATGAACAGAAACAGGAGTTTGAGGTTATGCTGTTGGAGTAGAATTAAGCTCAAAGAGTTAGTTAGTCTTTTGGTATGTTTTTGTCTGCAAGTGTTTTCACTGTTTCCCAGACAATGTCTCCAGCAAGCTGGCTGCTTGCTTCATTTGTTCTCTTCCGTTCTGTTTTGTTTTGTTTTCTCAGCAAGGGTTCTTAGAGAAATGAGATTAAAGTGATCATATTGTATGTCCATCCCTCCCTCCCCTTCGCTTGTCCAGAGCTTTTACCTTGTCCACCAGCTTGAATGAACTCGGTCATAGGCGCAGTTGTGTCCAAGCCATTGCTAGACATGTTGTGAAAACAGACAGCTAAGCAGTGGGGAGAGGACGTGCTGCTGTCTGCAGTGTGACCTCAGCGCTTACCAAACAGTAGGGAATACACAGAGAAGGGCCTTAGGAAAACTTCAAGCCCCAGATACATTTTATGTTGAAACCATATTTCCCAAGATAACACTGGACACACCTGCATAATCAAAATGTATTCATTTCTTGGTTCATCCAACTCCTAGGTTTTAGTTTTAAAGAGTTTCTGTCTTGGCTTAAAGCACTCTTCCAATCTCTATTTGCAGTTACTATGATTTCCTGAAATAGCTAATCCCATTTTTTTCTTTGTACAGTCTCCCAGTCTCTTTGTTTTCCTCTCCCCAAGAAACTTAGAACTGCTCTCTTCATACTTGACAACTAGATATGGAGCCGTATCAGCCAGAAGGAAGTTTCCTTCACACTTTCCGCTTCTTAGGGTATCTGGACTCTTACCTTTACTCTTACTCGCCCTTCCTACATTAGCACAAAGCAAGCTGTTTTGGAGATCTGATGTCTTGTTTTCCAGAAGCTACCCTGAATCACCCTTACGAGAGCTGTCCCACGCTGCGAGCATAAGTCTTGCAGTCTGGCCAGATATTTGCCTTCTAAGTCGATAATCAAATCTGTCAAGTTAAGAACATGTAATTAATGGAAAGGAAATCCTTTTATTTTGATCCAAATTCCCTTTTTTTTTTTTTTTTAATTTCTTGTTTTTCTTCTTTTTTTCTAGACCAAGAGTGAATGGTGGGAAACCAGCAAAACTCAGGTGAAAAATGGAATGAAAAATGTTAAGGTCAGGCAGCTTGCCCACTGCAATTGCTACCCTGAAAGCAGATGGAGTGCATCTTCATACACCACAGCCTGAGACACTACTCGACAGGCCAGCCCATGTGATGAAGTCCATTGCTGTCCTGAATTTGAACGTGACAGGGGGACTCTTAAGCCTCTTGTTTATGCTTTAGTACTTGCGGTCTATGGGAGGACCACAGCACACTCTTCTCTGTCTACCCTTATTTGTTGATTGTCTGTAGGGAGAAGAGAACGTGCAGAGGCCCTCACCCGTACATTGGGTCTGTTCTCACTCTGTGCAGCTACATCATTGAGCAAAGTACCAAACTTGATGCCTCTGTAAGGACTTGACACAAACTACAGAATACTAAAATGAAGCATTCACAACAAAACCACATTGTTTTCCCCAGCCAAGCACCAAAACACTTACAGAAGGGCATGGGCCCTCTCTGTGCCCCTCAAGGGGAGATCCACAAATCCTCGTGTGGTTTCATCACATCCAGCACCCTTCTCTGTCCCTCCCAGCTAAACGTGCACAGAGGCAGCTGTTCCCAAAGTGCTGTGGTGACATAATTCAGTTCTGTTTCTGAAGTCATCACCACAGGCGCCTCGCAATGACAGCGCAACACTCTCTGTTGCTAATGCGTATGTCTCAGAAACAGCTAGAGAAGTACCACTATGCCCAAACTGACTTTAATTAGAGTAGTTCAAAAATTATTCCCTGCTCCCCTACATCTGTGGAAGGTGTGTGATAAATCTTTTCTTGAGAAAGGATTACAGACAAAACGAGCTTGATTCTGATACGTTGCTCATACTTGTAGAGCAGTTCACCTTTTTTTTCCATGTAAGAAAAAAGAAGGGGAAATCAACAATTCTCTTCCTCTGAGCTCGGAATATGAAAGAACCCCAATTATCCAGGAAGCCTTAATAAGGAAACGATGCATTTCTTGTTTCTTCGGAAAACTATCCATCTTGTTTCTTCGGAAAACTTTTCCAGTCCTTTGCAACTGCGGTGGTCTGAATCGGGTGGGCAGCCGAGTTTCCACCACGGCCGCTCTCTCACTCCCCATCCTCAAAGGGAAAGGGGGAGAAAATACAATGCAAAGGGCTCAAGGGCTGAGATAAGGACGGGGAGATCGCTCAACAATTATCGTGACGGGCAAAGCAGACTCAGCATAGGGAGATAGTAAGAGTTATTGCCTACTACCAACAAGCTAGACACGCGAGAAACAAAGGAAAGAAACCAAAAACGTCTTCTCCCCATCTGCCCTCTTCCACCTCCTCCTCCTGAGCAGCGCAGGGAAACAGGGGACTGAGGGCTGCAGTCAGTCCCTGATGCTTTGTCCCCGCCGCTCCTTCTCGGTCCCTCCCTGCCCCTGCTCCCCGTGGGGTCCCTCCCACGGGATGCCGTCCTTCCCCAGCTGATCCCACACGGGCTGCCCACAGGCAGCAGCTCCTCAAGCACTGCTCCCACACGGCTCCGTCCACTGGGGTCCATCCATCCATCCCCCAGGAGCAAACTGCTCCAGCACGGGTCCCCCACGGCTGGGCGGCAGCTCCCCCCAGACCCCCTGCTCCTGCGCGGGCTCCTCTCCACGGGCTGCAGCTCCGGCCCGGGGCCTGCTCCTGCGGGGGCTCTCCATGGGCCGCAGCCTCCTCCAGGCCACATCCACCTGCTCCACCGGGGGCTCCTCCACCCACGGGGGGGCTGCAGCGTGGAGATCTGCTCCGTGTGGGACCCATGGGCTGCAGGGAGACAGCCTGCTCCACTGGGGGCCTCTCCCTGCACAGCCCGCAGGGGAACTGCTGCTGCCTGCCTGCAGCACCTCCTGCCCTCCTGCTGCACTCACCTGGGGGGCTGCAGGGCTGCTTCTCCTCTCTTTCTCCCTGTGAAGCAGCTTTTTTGTTGTTGTTGTTATTTTTTTTTCTCCTTTCTTAAATATGCTCTCATAGAGGAACAAGCGACATAGTTTCTTGGCTTGGCTCTGGCCAGCAGTGGAGCCCTTATCTAACATGGGGCAGCTTCTAGATTCTTCTCACAGAAGCCACCCCTATGGCCCCCTGCTACCAAAACCTTGCCACGTAAACCCACCAGAGCAACTCTTTCGGTGAAGAAATTTTTCGCAATAACCAACCGAAACCTCCCCTGCTACAACTTAAGGGTTTTTGCTCTTGTCTTGTCTCTTGGGGCTTGGGAGAAGAGAACGATCCCCACCTCTCTGGAGCCTCCTTTAAGCTTACTGTAGAGCACAGGAAGGTCTCCCCTGAGCCTCCTTTTCTCCAGGCTGAACAACCCCAGCTCCCTCAGCCGCTCCTCACCAGACTTGTTCTCTAAACCCTTAACAAGCTTCAGAGCCCTTCTCCGCACACGCTCCAGCACCTCGAGGTCTTCGCTGAACACAGTGCTCGAGGTGCGGCCTCACCAGAGCCGAGCACAGAGGGACAACCGCTTCCCTAGTCCTGATGGCCACTCTATGTCTGACACAAGCCAGGTGTAGAGATATTTAGATACATATATATGCAGCACTAGTACATGTTCCTTGGAAAACTGGTCAAACTCTCTTCAAAGCCCGTAAATTGATGGTTTCCTCTAACAGGCACTGACGCTTCAGCTGGATCCTCTAAATCCCATTTTACTGCTTCTGCTTCCTGAGCAGGTGACAGAAACTCCTAACCGGAGAGCAGAGGAGTTGTAGTTCTGTGTACAGGAAATATTTGGAAGTTTGGAAGATGCTTCCCTTGCTCAGCTGCCATCCCTACGTTAATCAATCACCCGATCTTTTGCCTTCCAGCAAAAGTCTTGATGCAGTTCTTAAGGAAAGTTATTTCTGAAAATCCTCAGCCACCTCTGTGCACGCCAAACCTTTCATGGCACTGTGCAATGCGCGGATGGCAGCGATAAATCAGGTTGTGGAATGAATGGCAACGTGTGGGGAGGGAATTTTCAGGTGGCTTCGCGCTGTTTCACAGGTCCCTGAATTAGAGGTAATGAGGAAACAAGCGGTAGAAACAAAACCTTGAGCAAGGCTGAGATCAAGAATTGGCTACAGTGTTAAAGAGGACCTTTGGGCAGTGGGCAATTGCTGGCTGGCTCCAGGCGCGTGTCTGAGGGTCTCTGACCAACTGTATGATAGATTCGGGCGCGTGGACAGCACGTGGGGCTAAGGGGAGAGGACATGTAGTAGTGAAAAAGGGCAATAAACGCCTCCTGTTCAAGAGCCATCAGGAGTCTGTGTCTTGCATCCCTTCAGCAACACAAATATTTGGCTCCAGATCCAAAATGTCATGTATTTGACAGTTTTATTTATGGAAGCATTCCCCACCCCTCCCATCCCCTCTTTTCCGTCCCCTCCCCTCCCCACCCCTCCCCTCCTTTCCCTCCCCTTCCCTCCCCACCCCTCCCCTCCCCTCTCTTCCCCTATGCTCCCTGTCCCTACACACTGCTACACTCCCCTCCCCTATACTATCCTACACACCCCTACACTCCCCTCCCCTATACTACCCTACACTCCCCTTCGCTACACTACCGTACATTACGCTATGCTCCCCTCCCCTATGCTCCCCTCCCCTATGCTCCCCTCCCCTACGCTCTCCTACACTCCCCTCCCCTATCCTACCCTACACTACCCTAAACTCCGCTCCCCTACACTACCCTATACTCTCCTACGCTACGCTCCCCTCCCCTCTACTACGCTACACTACACTATGCTACACTACACTATCCTACCCTCCCCTAACCTCCCCTACACTATCTTCCCCTGCCCTGCCCTGCCCTGCCCTGCCCTCCCCTGCCCTGCCCTGCCCTCCCCTCCCCTCCCCTCCAATCCCCTCCCCTCCCCTCCCGTTCAATCCCATCCCCTCCCCTCCAATCCCATCCCCTCCAATCCCATCCCCTCCCTTCCCTTCCTCTTATTCCCTCCCCTTCCCTCCCCTCTTGTCTTCTTCTCTCCTCTCTTCTTTCTTTCAGGTAACTTCAAATCGCTTCAGTCGTTCTCATAGCTCCTATCCCTGGCTGATTCACGGGAACCCATCAGCAGCAACCAGAAGCGCTCCAGCTGCTGTGTCACTGGTCGAGCAACAGTCTCCAACTGGGAATCGCTGACTTCGTTCTGTGGCTCAGACAGGTGCCTTTCAGTTCCACTGTGGCCCGGACGTGTCTTCTTGCTGTGTCCCCACCTGCATCGCGGTTCTGCTTAGAAGCAGCAGCAGGGTTTTGAAGTAGTCCCAATACTTCCATTTTCGGTGGTTTAGCTTGGCTAGCCGGGTGGTGTCTGTCAATAGAAGACAACAAAGAGATTTTGGTTAGAAACAGCTAACTGAGTAGTTCCTTTGCACAAGGGCAAGGAATATTTACCCCTTCCTAATGGAGACTGCAGTGTCAGAGATAATGACGGGTCCTTCAGAGAGCTTTGAAATATCCCCTGGGGATGCTGAGTCCAGAGGACCAGAGTAAATCTGTCTGAAGCACACCATGGAAGCACTCTGAATTACTTCCTAGCATAGAAGCATGTGACCAATACGGCTTCAGCTGGTTTCAGTGTTCTTCTTTGCCTAATACCTAAAGTAAGATAAGAGGTCTCAATGCAGATGGGAAGATTGAGAAATACAGAAATCACTGATGTGCTTTGAGAACTTCTAAGAACTGAGAACTAAATAAATCCAATGTTGTAACATTAAGGATTGGTTAGAAAAGTAAACGTTGAAAACAAGTAAAGGAGAAGGACAAGTAAGCTTTCTTAAAGTATCTGCTATATTTAAAGGATCTTTAAATAAGTAAATAAGTAATGAAATATATACGCGGAGAGAGAGAGAGAGAGAGAGATATACAGAAACCTAAGAAACTGCTGCGCAGGTTAGCTTCTTGCTCTCTTTTCTAAAAGTCCTAGTGAATACAGCATCTGTGTGCGTTACAAGCATTACCCTCAGTCCACCACAGGTACACACGAGAGGACAGCCTGCAGGTTCCGGAGGCAAAGAAACTGCTCTAGCTTGATGTGAAGAGCCAAGACTGAAGTTGCTGTTAGTGAAAAGATACACAGAGGGGATGAAAAACACGGAGTGTGCTTCCGACCTTCACAACTTCTAAGCAAGCGGAGATGAGGTTGTGGAAGAACCAAATGAGCTGTTGATCGAGAAGCAGCCTGAAGATTGTCCTTAACCAGGGCCTTGCATTCTTCGTTTTTAGAGCATTGCTTGCCTTCAAGTGCACGATCATGATTTTATTAACTTTCTACCACTACAGAAATGCACCGGATTCTTTCACAAAACTTACGGGTGGTAATTGGAAGTACTGGTCAGCATTCTCTGTTTCCGTCTTCATCCCAATTCTCTTTTGGCCTGTGAAGCTTTTCAGATCAGAGGAGAAGATCCGCTGTAATACGGAGTTTTGGATACTGCAAAGGAAACGAAGAATCGTACTGACAACTCTTTTCAACTCACCTGCAACCATCACAGAAAAGAATACCGAAAGAACACCGCTTTATCATGGGAAACATAAATTTGAGCATAGGTGTCCTATAGCTGAAGCGAGGTGAAGCAGGTTCCAAACAAGGTGAAGGAGCACACCCGTGAGCATTTCCATAAAGCTGTGTTTTCAAACAAATGGTGTAAAGACAGATTTTCTTACAAGTGAAGAATGAAAAAATAAAAAGAAAGAAAATTACCAGGACATGCAGTTTTCCTCTAGCTTACTTTGCTTCTTTCTGAATCTAGGGCTTTGATACTGCTGCCTCCTCAGCAACATCAGCAATTTCCTAGGAAAGCTGGTGTCCACCAGGTGAAATAGGAATGGGAAACCCCTCTTGCCACAACTTCACACTCACACCAGAGCTGGCAGGACAGGCCGATGGACAGAGAAGTGTCTGTAAGAGTGTTAGAAAACAGACTTTAGATTTCCGTCAACCCAGGGAAAATTACTTGCTCATCCCTTCAAACTGAACTCTAAGTAGAAGGAGGTGATCCCAAGCTGCATTCCTGACATCTATGCTGCAAAGTCATCAAATGCGCCATGTTACTGTACCAGCCCGTTATGAACAGAAACAGGAGTTTGAGGTTATGCTGTTGGAGTAGAATTAAGCTCAAAGAGTTAGTTAGTCTTTTGGTATGTTTTTGTCTGCAAGTGTTTTCACTGTTTCCCAGACAATGTCTCCAGCAAGCTGGCTGCTTGCTTCATTTGTTCTCTTCCGTTCTGTTTTGTTTTGTTTTCTCAGCAAGGGTTCTTAGAGAAATGAGATTAAAGTGATCATATTGTATGTCCATCCCTCCCTCCCCTTCGCTTGTCCAGAGCTTTTACCTTGTCCACCAGCTTGAATGAACTCGGTCATAGGCGCAGTTGTGTCCAAGCCATTGCTAGACATGTTGTGAAAACAGACAGCTAAGCAGTGGGGAGAGGACGTGCTGCTGTCTGCAGTGTGACCTCAGCGCTTACCAAACAGTAGGGAATACACAGAGAAGGGCCTTAGGAAAACTTCAAGCCCCAGATACATTTTATGTTGAAACCATATTTCCCAAGATAACACTGGACACACCTGCATAATCAAAATGTATTCATTTCTTGGTTCATCCAACTCCTAGGTTTTAGTTTTAAAGAGTTTCTGTCTTGGCTTAAAGCACTCTTCCAATCTCTATTTGCAGTTACTATGATTTCCTGAAATAGCTAATCCCATTTTTTTCTTTGTACAGTCTCCCAGTCTCTTTGTTTTCCTCTCCCCAAGAAACTTAGAACTGCTCTCTTCATACTTGACAACTAGATATGGAGCCGTATCAGCCAGAAGGAAGTTTCCTTCACACTTTCCGCTTCTTAGGGTATCTGGACTCTTACCTTTACTCTTACTCGCCCTTCCTACATTAGCACAAAGCAAGCTGTTTTGGAGATCTGATGTCTTGTTTTCCAGAAGCTACCCTGAATCACCCTTACGAGAGCTGTCCCACGCTGCGAGCATAAGTCTTGCAGTCTGGCCAGATATTTGCCTTCTAAGTCGATAATCAAATCTGTCAAGTTAAGAACATGTAATTAATGGAAAGGAAATCCTTTTATTTTGATCCAAATTCCCTTTTTTTTTTTTTTTTAATTTCTTGTTTTTCTTCTTTTTTTCTAGACCAAGAGTGAATGGTGGGAAACCAGCAAAACTCAGGTGAAAAATGGAATGAAAAATGTTAAGGTCAGGCAGCTTGCCCACTGCAATTGCTACCCTGAAAGCAGATGGAGTGCATCTTCATACACCACAGCCTGAGACACTACTCGACAGGCCAGCCCATGTGATGAAGTCCATTGCTGTCCTGAATTTGAACGTGACAGGGGGACTCTTAAGCCTCTTGTTTATGCTTTAGTACTTGCGGTCTATGGGAGGACCACAGCACACTCTTCTCTGTCTACCCTTATTTGTTGATTGTCTGTAGGGAGAAGAGAACGTGCAGAGGCCCTCACCCGTACATTGGGTCTGTTCTCACTCTGTGCAGCTACATCATTGAGCAAAGTACCAAACTTGATGCCTCTGTAAGGACTTGACACAAACTACAGAATACTAAAATGAAGCATTCACAACAAAACCACATTGTTTTCCCCAGCCAAGCACCAAAACACTTACAGAAGGGCATGGGCCCTCTCTGTGCCCCTCAAGGGGAGATCCACAAATCCTCGTGTGGTTTCATCACATCCAGCACCCTTCTCTGTCCCTCCCAGCTAAACGTGCACAGAGGCAGCTGTTCCCAAAGTGCTGTGGTGACATAATTCAGTTCTGTTTCTGAAGTCATCACCACAGGCGCCTCGCAATGACAGCGCAACACTCTCTGTTGCTAATGCGTATGTCTCAGAAACAGCTAGAGAAGTACCACTATGCCCAAACTGACTTTAATTAGAGTAGTTCAAAAATTATTCCCTGCTCCCCTACATCTGTGGAAGGTGTGTGATAAATCTTTTCTTGAGAAAGGATTACAGACAAAACGAGCTTGATTCTGATACGTTGCTCATACTTGTAGAGCAGTTCACCTTTTTTTTCCATGTAAGAAAAAAGAAGGGGAAATCAACAATTCTCTTCCTCTGAGCTCGGAATATGAAAGAACCCCAATTATCCAGGAAGCCTTAATAAGGAAACGATGCATTTCTTGTTTCTTCGGAAAACTATCCATCTTGTTTCTTCGGAAAACTTTTCCAGTCCTTTGCAACTGCGGTGGTCTGAATCGGGTGGGCAGCCGAGTTTCCACCACGGCCGCTCTCTCACTCCCCATCCTCAAAGGGAAAGGGGGAGAAAATACGATGCAAAGGGCTCAAGGGCTGAGATAAGGACGGGGAGATCGCTCAACAATTATCGTGACGGGCAAAGCAGACTCAGCATAGGGAGATAGTAAGAGTTATTGCCTACTACCAACAAGCTAGACACGCGAGAAACAAAGGAAAGAAACCAAAAACATCTTCTCCCCATCTGCCCTCTTCCACCTCCTCCTCCTGAGCAGCGCAGGGAAACAGGGGACTGAGGGCTGCAGTCAGTCCCTGATGCTTTGTCCCCGCCGCTCCTTCTCGGTCCCTCCCTGCCCCTGCTCCCCGTGGGGTCCCTCCCACGGGATGCCGTCCTTCCCCAGCTGATCCCACACGGGCTGCCCACAGGCAGCAGCTCCTCAAGCACTGCTCCCACACGGCTCCGTCCACTGGGGTCCATCCATCCATCCCCCAGGAGCAAACTGCTCCAGCACGGGTCCCCCACGGCTGGGCGGCAGCTCCCCCCAGACCCCCTGCTCCTGCGGGGGCTCCTCTCCACGGGCTGCAGCTCCGGCCCGGGGCCTGCTCCTGCGGGGGCTCTCCATGGGCCGCAGCCTCCTCCAGGCCACATCCACCTGCTCCACCGGGGGCTCCTCCACCCACGGGGGGGCTGCAGCGTGGAGATCTGCTCCGTGTGGGACCCATGGGCTGCAGGGGGACAGCCTGCTCCACCGGGGGCCTCTCCCTGCACAGCCCGCAGGGGAACTGCTGCTGCCTGCCTGCAGCACCTCCTGCCCTCCTGCTGCACTCACCTGGGGGGCTGCAGGGCTGCTTCTCCTCTCTTTCTCCCTGTGAAGCAGCTTTTTTGTTGTTGTTGTTATTTTTTTTTCTCCTTTCTTAAATATGCTCTCATAGAGGAACAAGCGACATAGTTTCTTGGCTTGGCTCTGGCCAGCAGTGGAGCCCTTATCTAACATGGGGCAGCTTCTAGATTCTTCTCACAGAAGCCACCCCTATGGCCCCCTGCTACCAAAACCTTGCCACGTAAACCCACCAGAGCAACTCTTTCGGTGAAGAAATTTTTCGCAATAACCAACCGAAACCTCCCCTGCTACAACTTAAGGGTTTTTGCTCTTGTCTTGTCACTTGGGGCTTGGGAGAAGAGAATGATCCCCACCTCTCTGGAGCCTCCTTTAAGCTTACTGTAGAGCACAGGAAGGTCTCCCCTGAGCCTCCTTTTCTCCAGGCTGAACAACCCCAGCTCCCTCAGCCGCTCCTCACCAGACTTGTTCTCTAAACCCTTAACAAGCTTCAGAGCCCTTCTCCGCACACGCTCCAGCACCTCGAGGTCTTCGCTGAACACAGTGCTCGAGGTGCGGCCTCACCAGAGCCGAGCACAGAGGGACAACCGCTTCCCTAGTCCTGATGGCCACTCTATGTCTGACACAAGCCAGGTGTAGAGATATTTAGATACATATATATGCAGCGCTAGTACATGTTCCTTGGAAAACTGGTCAAACTCTCTTCAAAGCCCGTAAATTGATGGTTTCCTCTAACAGGCACTGACGCTTCAGCTGGATCCTCTAAATCCCATTTTACTGCTTCTGCTTCCTAAGCAGGTGACAGAAACTCCTAACCGGAGAGCAGAGGAGTTGTAGTTCTGTGTACAGGAAATATTTGGAAGTTTGGAAGATGCTTCCCTTGCTCAGCTGCCATCCCTACGTTAATCAATCACCCGATCTTTTGCCTTCCAGCAAAAGTCTTGATGCAGTTCTTAAGGAAAGTTATTTCTGAAAATCCTCAGCCACCTCTGTGCACGCCAAACCTTTCATGGCACTGTGCAATGCGCGGATGGCAGCGATAAATCAGGTTGTGGAATGAATGGCAACGTGTGGGGAGGGAATTTTCAGGTGGCTTCGCGCTGTTTCACAGGTCCCTGAATTAGAGGTAATGAGGAAACAAGCGGTAGAAACAAAACCTTGAGCAAGGCTGAGATCAAGAATTGGCTACAGTGTTAAAGAGGACCTTTGGGCAGTGGGCAATTGCTGGCTGGCTCCAGGCGCGTGTCTGAGGGTCTCTGACCAACTGTATGATAGATTCGGGCGCGTGGACAGCACGTGGGGCTAAGGGGAGAGGACATGTAGTAGTGAAAAAGGGCAATAAACGCCTCCTGTTCAAGAGCCATCAGGAGTCTGTGTCTTGCATCCCTTCAGCAACACAAATATTTGGCTCCAGATCCAAAATGTCATGTATTTGACAGTTTTATTTATGGAAGCATTCCCCACCCCTCCCATCCCCTCTTTTCCCTCCCCTTCCCTCCCCACCCCTCCCCTCCCCCCCCCTTCCCCTATGCTCCCTGTCCCTACACACTGCTACACTCCCCTCCCCTATACTATCCTACACACCCCTACACTCCCCTCCCCTATACTACCCTACACTCCCCTTCGCTACACTACCGTACATTACGCTATGCTCCCCTCCCCTATGCTCCCCTCCCCTATGCTCCCCTCCCCTACGCTCTCCTACACTCCCCTCACACAGGTACACACGAGAGGACAGCCTGCAGGTTCCGGAGGCAAAGAAACAGCGTGGAGATCTGCTCCATGGGGGACCCATGGGCTGCAGGGGAACAGCCTGCTCCACCAGGGGCCTCTCCCTGCACAGCCTGGAGGGGAACTGCTGCTGCCTCCTGCCTTCCTGCTGCATTCATCTGGGGGGGGGGCTGTAGGTCTGCTTCTCACTCCTCTCTCCCAGCTGCACGTTTGGTTTTTCCCTTTCTTAAATCTGCTGTCATAGGCCAAACCAGGGTTGGTCCCTGGCTCAGCTTTGTCCAGCAACGGGTCCCTTTTCACAGAATCACACAGAATTTCTAGGTTGGAAGAGACCTCAAGATCATCGAGTCCAACCTCTGACCTAACGCTAGCAGTCCCCACTAAACCATATCCCTAAGCTCTACATCTAAACGTCTTTTGAAGACTTCCAGGGATGGTGACTCCAGAGCTGGCTCTGATCTGACACAGGTCATCTGCTGAATTCTGCACACAGAGGCCATCTCTGCAGCTCCCTGCAAACCTTTACCACATAAACCCAATACAAATCACTACATTTAATATCCCTGATGGTTTTTCATGTAAGAGTTAGAAACTATTATCTCTCTGCACTTACTAGTAATATGTAATTTCTTGACTCCCCAAGTCTGTGAATTACATTTTTGAAAAGCTGGGCTGTCATTTGAAATTCTTGAATATTACTGAACAAGAGTGAACACATATGAAGATGTAGAATTTGAAGCAGAATTTGAAGCATTTTGAAGATGACTGTTGTCTAGTTGATACCTAACTGTGTAAGAAATACATCTGAAATTTATCATTATTAGTAAAAAAAATAACCTGTAGTTAATAACCAATGAAAGACATCCAATGAAAGATTAAATGCTCAGTTGTTAGGAAAAACAGAATAACTAATTTGGCTTCAAATATGTGATCTGCAATTTACAGCTTCTATTAAATTAAAATATATCCATGAAAGTGTATTAAGCTCTCACCTGAGATAGCTTTGATTATTTTATTAATATTTTATTTATTACAAAACAGGTATTAATAGGAAGTAAAATCTCAAAATGTACAATTATTTATTTTTTTTTTCCTGGGCTATGCTGCAACAGAAATGTATATTTTCTTAAAGTATGTTGGACTATATATATTGTATTTTGATATCCAGAGACAATTTCTCTTTAGCACTAGAGTTATTTATAAAGATAAATGTTTCATACACTAGTGTACAGAAATATTTCATTTGAACTTTTTCATGGAAGTCTCAAAGTTAAAATATTTACTATTTAATTAATTGTAGAACTAATGCTGCTAATGTTTAAAAATTCACTTGCATCTTTCACTTACATCTTCTGCAAAAGAAATGTCTTATTTCTTTCTGCTTTTTTTCTTCCAGTGTCCATTTTTCTAATGAGAAATAAATAAAAAATTTAAAAGGTATTTTTAAGTAATACTTTAAAGAAATGTTAGCAAAACAGAAGTTCCTTAGAAATTTTTGTCGTTTTACCAAAGTGAAAAATTTCTAGAAAACTAAGTATTTTCTTTAATATGATTATTGTGGTTAACAGACATGTTCTATTGACAGTTGCTGAGAAAAATACACGATATCTAATTGTTCATGGCATTTTTCTGTATTTCATTAAGCATATAATCTTTAGCATATTATGTTTGTGTTCTCATGAAAGCTTTCTCAAGACAGACCTTTAGTTACCTGTGCATTTCATTGCAAAATAAAATATTTAGTAACAACATTTTAATAAACAAATATGATCTTATTTGTCAAAACAAACCAAAACCACATAACAATAATTCAGGTCATAGAAATGTACACTGCTGAGGTCACTACAGTGAACAGTCCTACAGTCCTAACTAAAATCTAAAAACTGCACTTATTTGCAGCTCACTAAAGTTACTTTGGACACTGAGGTCATCTAAACAGTCAACCAGCCTTAATAACTCCAAAAGTCATTTAACTATTATTTTCAGAGTTGTTACACATCAGTCCTCTGCTCTAGTGTATGTAACAGAAAATAGTTAACATATACTTGGGAAAATAATGTTTGCATATTTCAATACAGAAACTACAGTTGTGTCAAAAAGATAGAACACTCTCTGCCTCAGATGTAGTGATGCATAAAATATCCTGAGAACCATGGCACACAACTCCCTAAGACCCTTTTGAAATACTCCATTTAAAATCTTCCAGAGCATAATTGTCTGGCTTATTCCACTTAATTGGGCTAGCTTCCTTATTAGAATTGGAAAATGGGTAAACAGAACTCTCAGCATGGGTATAAAGAAATGTTTTAGTTTTGCACTAGAGCAGCATGAAAGAGCTTCTCTCTAGCTACCTTTAGCTCTCATTAAACAAAAGAAACAAAAGCATGAGCTTCGACATAAGCATCCTTCCATTTTCTCAATTCAAGTCAGGAATGTTGTATATTACCAACAGCCAGACTACCATTTACTTTAAAAAAAAAAAAAAAAATTTATTACAATTTCATAATAGACTGTAAGAATGCTAATAAAAACACATAAAATTCATATTTCTCTTCAGACAACACTGGAAAGCATCCAAACATCAGAAATTAAAGTGTGGGAGAGCTTTTCAATCACAAACATCTCTGTGTGGAAGGTTTTGACATTTGGTAAGGCCTTAACCATATAAAAGTATTGTTCGTGGGGAAAAAAAAAATAACAATATTCACAGAAGGTGTCATTTTCAAAAATAAAAATAGGGTTTCTTGTATGATTGAAAGTACATTTAGTCAAAATAAGACAGATTATTCTTGAGTTTAGCTAATATATATAGTCTGTGTGCACACAAAATCCTGAAGCAGAAAAGGTGAATCATCTTGAGTGTTGAATATGCATGCCTCCTGTTAAGTATGAACATTTCTATTAAAATAGAGTAGTTGATGCATGAAACATTTTGTCCTTTAAGAGCAAGTTCTTCCAAGCCCACCAAAGCCTTTCCACGGACATCACCTTCACTGGAACCAGCAGCAGCGGCAAAACCAGGGAGATACTCATCCAATTTAACTTCCAGTGCAGAGAAATTTAGGATTAAAACAAATTCACATAGTGAATGTTTGCCAGAATTTTCTACCTGTTCTGCTGTTTTTATTGAGTTAAATATTACGTTGCATAACTGAATTATCTTGTTCCAGCCAGTGTTATCAGTGATTATGAGAAAAATATATGCAGAAAATGGAGAGTCCACAGAAGCTTTCTAGAACCGTGAAATCAATAGTTCATGCAAACACTTAAGTATTCCAGAATTTCAATAACCAAAGGCTATAACAGACATTTACTAATTAGCTCTCCTGAGTCAAACGTAGTTACCATGTTTAATATGTAACAGCATCAATTTATAGAGCATTTCGATGATTAACAGAATTTTCTTTGTTTTATTATATCATGCACTGTGGGTTTTCAGAAGTAGAAGGCTTGAATTAATTAAGTTAATGAATTTTTGAGATAGTGAACTGTAGAATGTGAAGAGTTTTTTAAATCAAGCAAAATTAATGCCACTCAATCACTTTGCAAATGCTTTAAATTTTACCATGTTGTACTATTTTAGCTCACAGAGTTAAAGTGATTACACAGAAAGAGGTCTAGACGATGGTAAGGACTAATGATCTATGAATGGCTCACACAACTTTTGCTGAAAACTCAGCATTTGAGGCTGTTTTTTTTTTATTATTATTGTTGCTGTTGTTTTCCTCCCTGTAAAATCTCAGTGATTATATAAAATCTCAGTGTTGATTTCACCTCTTCTATGAAAAGTCTCTCATCTAGTTTTTATTTTAAGTAATATTTACATATTTACACACACATACATATATTACGCTTGATTTTAAAGTTATCTGATTGGTCTACCCTTCCTAGAGGTACTTCTAGGGGAAAAAAGTAAAAAAATAAAAATAAACAAAAAAATAAAAAGTAGACAAGAAAAGGAATTGCTTCTCCTTGAGGACAATATCTACATGTACTTCACTGACCAAAACAGAGCTGAAGAACACATTGGAAGTGTAAAACATGGCTGAAGGAACAGAATATCACACTTTACTGTCTGTTTTAGGGTCTCCCATTCTCACTTTAAGATTCTGAAGACTCTTCAAGGTTTCTTGGCATTTCTCATTGCTCTTCTCTTAGTTTCTCTAAAAGATTCAAGTTTTTTCTCAGATAAAGACCATAGCTAGGAAATTATTAATATTATGTGGTTTCCAACGATTGTGTGCAAAAGCAGCAGATGAATATGATAAAATTCATAACACTTTCTAACCTGGAAGAAGAGAAGACTAAAATACATGCACCGTGGTTAAGTAAAAATGCTTACTCTGCACTCTGTGTAGAAGAGGAACAGCTAAAAATCTTAGCTTTTTTTTTTTTTTTTTTTCTCTCTGTACAGGCATCAGAAACTTTGTCTTTGAGATTAATGCTAGAACTCAGTGAGGTACATTTACACCCTTAGCAAACATATAGAATGCAGGATGAACAGCCTGTATAGTAGTACCTGTCTTTCTAAGCAAGAGAGAGCAGCTGCCTACAGATCTGATCTTCCTAGTCCTCAAGCTGTCCAGAGCTGACTGTACTGCTCCCCATTCTTCAGTGACTGAAGCTCTTCAAGCACAAGCTGTATCCTCGTCCAGTGCAAAGATGGTGAAAGTTAATGACATTTTAAATTCAGACCACATATGCATACATGTATTCCTTTCCTCACATTCCCTTCCCTTTCCTGCCTTCAATTGCTTTGGCAATGTCTGATCCCTTCCAACGTTTGTTAAAATGCCACAATAAAAATTAAAAGCATTTTTCATGCTGCTAGTACATGTATGTTGCCAGTTTCCTGGCTGTCCTCAGCCAGTCCATGCTTGTCATACATTTATTTAGGAGAGTGGACAAACATTAGAAAAAATTCCTCATCCCACACCACTACTGTACTTTGACAGCACAAAAAAACATCTTTAAGAGATATCTTTGCCAAAGGAACTATTATGATGTGCTGTGGGATCACAGGAGTAATAAAGTTGCTCATATTCTCCCTCAGTTATAGACTGGAAGAGGACAGAAGGATGAAAACTCCCTTGTAACATAACCATCCCTGATGCCTGCATTTGATTCTTGAACTCATGCCCTGAGGGCAGGGACCATTACATGGGATTTGACACAGCCTGTGTTTAGTGTAGTTCAAGAAAAACCCAATGGAGTTATTTTTGTCAAGATCTTTTCTATCCTATTTCCATCAGGAAGAAAATAACTATAGCAGAACATGCAGTGTTAAATCTTCTGTTAAGTTCCATGCTCCCATAAAGTAACTCAGCTATTCCACCAGAAAGATTTTGCTTCTGAAAGAAAAGGTCTGCTACAGTTATTAATTATTACTAATATGTGTTTGAACCTGAGACACTTTATGAGTGTGACAGAAAATATCTTTGCTTTTGTGTTGACACCTGTCATAACATTTGGGTTATTTTCTGTGAAATAAGTTAAGATGCATGAATAATACAGAAACAAAAATCCTCATGGAAATATTGATTTTTAAACAATACTAAAGCTTTATACTTTGGGAGAATACTGCTCTGCTAAAAACTTTCCAGTGGAGTAAAGCATTATTATTTCATTCCTTTCTGCAGCTCATCTGCTCTTTCTCTCTTGGTAGTTCTCCATGACTGAGAGCCACAGGGGACTACCTTTTGAAGAGCTGTCAAGTGGCAAAGGCTTTCAGCAGAAAGGAGGGCAGTGATCTATCTAATGGCTTCCCACACAGATGAACTTAGGTCAAGCAATAGCATTGAAATTCCTGTGAATAGGATTTTGTGTAGAGCAGATAAATACCTCAAAAAAAAAAAAAAAAAAAAAAAAAAAAGAATTAAATCTTCTGATTGTAGAAGTTATTCAAGAGTACACTTGGTTAATTCTGCCTGTCGACAAACAAAATAAAGAGGAGACCACGTCCCCTTGGCTCTCCTGAAACAATTGCACATATCACAAGGGAGCAAGGGGAGCCTCTCCAGTGAAACCACTTGTCTCATCTCAGCACAAACTGGGAGCAGAAAGCAGAGGGCAGGGATATGCCTCCAGCAATGATAACACTTCTTTCAGCACATCTGCCAATTTACCCATGAGTACAGACTGAATAGCTCCCATGTACATAACTTACACCCATAAACAGTGGCACCAGGGATAGGCTAAGACCTTTCATCTGGCATACAAATCCTACACTTAGACAAGTAAAAGCCACAATCTAATCCTTATTTATTTACTTATTTCAATTATTAAAAACAAAACAGAAAGACAGTGTAGATTATAATAATAAAAAAAAATAAAATAAAATTGAGTAGTAGAAACTTCCAGTGTGTGACTTCAGCAATTATTCCCTTTGTTGATTAATTTGTTTTTCCATCTTGTTGCTGTAGTCAAAACTGACACATTTTTACAGTGTGCAATATTAGTGCTCATTATCCTAATCCCTAATGCAATTGCAGAGGAAAAGACTGCAAATTTTCACCTCGATTTTTCTTAGAGAAAGGAGAGTTCACAGATGATAACAAGCTTTTTCCTGGGTTACAGTACCCACTTAAAAGTTCATATTGATTTTAGATGCAATGTATTTTTAATACTTCAAGACTGAGCAAAAGAATGCTATGCAGAGGAATATAGCAGTGGAAACGCATTATTCCTGCCAGATTTGTATATATATATATTTATATATATATATATATGTATATATAATTATATGTAATATGTATATATATATATTTTGGGAGGCGGTTCTGAAGGGCAGAGGGGTCCAGGAAGGCTGGGCGCTCTTCAAGAGGGAAAGAGGGAAATCTTAATGGCACAGGAATGGTCAGTCCCCACGTGCCCAAAGACAAGCTGGCGGGGAAGAAGACCAGCCTGGCTCAACAGAGAATTGTAGCTTGATCTTAGGAGAAAAAAGAGGGTTTATAATCTTTGGAAAAGTGGGCAGGCCACTAGGGAGGACTTTAAGGGTGTAGCGAGGCTGTGCAGGGACAAAATTAGGAAGGCCAAAGCTCATCTGGAGCTCAATCTGGCTACTGCCGTTAAAGATAACAAAAAACGTTTCTATAAATACATCAACACAAAAAGGAGGACTAAGGAGAATCTCCATCCTTTACTGGATGCGGGGGGAAACTTAGTTACAAGAGATGAGGAAAAGGTGGAGGTGCTCAATGCCTTCTTCGCCTCAGTCTTTAGTGGCAATACCGGTTGTTCTCTGGATACCCAGTACCCTGAGCTGTTGGAAGGGGATGGGGAGCAGGATGTGGCCCTCACTATCCATGAGGAAAAGGTTGGTGACCTGGTACGGCACTTGGATGTACGCAAGTCGATGGGGCCGGATGGGATCCACCCAAGGGTACTGAGAGAACTGGCAGAGGAGCTGGCCAAGCCACTGTCCATCATTTATCAGCAGTCCTGGCTATCGGGGGAGGTCCCAGTTGACTGGCGGCTAGCAAATGTGACGCCCATCTACAAGAAGGGCTGGAGGACTGACCTGGGAAACTACAGGCCTGTCAGTTTGACCTCAGTGCCAGGGAAGCTCATGGAGCAGATCCTCCTGAGAGTCATCACGCAGCACTTGCAGGGCAAGCAGGCGATCAGGCCCAGTCAGCATGGGTTTATGAAAGGCAGGTCCTGCTTGACGAACCTGATCTCCTTCTATGACAAAGTGACGCGCTGGGTGGATGAGGGAAAGGCTGTGGATGTGGTCTACCTTGACTTCAGCAAGGCTTTTGACACCGTCTCCCACAGCATTCTCCTCAAGAAACTGGCTGCTCTTGGCTTGGACTGGCGCACGCTTCGTTGGGTTAGAAACTGGCTGGATAGCTGGGCCCAAAGAGTCGTGGTAAATGGAGCCAAGTCCAGTTGGAGGCCAGTCACTAATGGCGTTCCCCAGGGCTCGGTGCTGGGGCCGGTCCTCTTTAATATCTTCATCGATGATCTGGACGAGGGCATTGAGTGCACCCTCAGTAAGTTTGCAAATGACACCAAGTTAGGTGCGTGTGTCCATCTGCTTGAGGGTAGGAAAGCTCTGCAGGAGGATCTGGATAGGCTGCACCGATGGGCTGAGGTCAACTGCATGAAGTTCAACAAGGCCAAGTGCCGGGTCCTGCAGCTGGGGCGCAATAACCCCAAGCAGAGCTATAGGCTGGGAGAGGAATGGTTGGAGAGCTGCCAGGCAGAGAAGGACCTGGGAGTGATGGTGGATAGTCGGCTGAATATGAGCCAGCAGTGTGCTCAGGTGGCCAAGAAGGCCAACGGCATCCTGGCTTGTATCAGGAACAGTGTGACCAGCAGGGCTAGGGAGGTGATCGTCCCCCTGTACTCAGCTGTGGTGAGGCCGCACCTCAAGTACTGTGTTCAGTTTTGGGCCCCTCGCTACAAGAAGGACATCGAGGTGCTTGAGCGGGTGCAGAGAAGGGCGACGAAGCTGGTGAGGGGCCTGGAGAACAAGTCCTACGAGGAGCGGCTGTGGGAGCTGGGCTTGTTCAGCCTGGAGAAAAGGAGGCTCAGGGGCGACCTTATAGCTCTTTACAGATACCTTAAAGGAGGCTGTAGTGAGGTGGTGGTTGGCCTGTTCTCCCACGTGCCTGGTGACAGGACAAGGGGGAATGGGCTTAAGTTGAGCCAGGGTTGTTTTAGGCTGGATGTTAGGAAGAACTTCTTTACCGAAAGTGTTGCTAGGCATTGGAACAGGCTGCCCAGGGAAGTGGTGGAGTCACCATCCCTGGAAGTCTTCAAAAGACGTTTAGATGTAGAGCTTAGGGATATGGTTTAGTGGGGACTGTTAGCGTTAGGTCAGAGGTTGGACTCGATGATCTTGAGGTCTCTTCCAACCTAGAAATTCTGTGATTCTGTGATATATATATATATATATATATATATATATATATATATATATAGAAGCAGGATGGAAACAGAGAAAATGTAGTATATCAAATCAACAATAAATGTTGTAACACTAATTTTTCAGTTCAGTAGAAACCTTTTACTCTAGTAAACTTAAGCAAATCATCATTTTGGAAGAAAAAGACAATTCATTTTGAGAGTATCAGTTTAAGATTGCTCTACTCTTCATTTTTAGAGCAAATCTATGCCTTTGTAGTTCAATTTCCTTGGTATGTTTAAATCATATGTTTGAATTGGATCAAAGCCCAAATACTTGGCTTGGACAGCGATCTAGCCACAAATGCTGTGTCCAAATTAGAAAATAGACTAAAACAGAGATTAGAGCCAAATGGCTTGCTAGAGGCAGCTGCCATTTCTTGTCTGACAACAGCCTGGACTACGTGAAAACTATTTTGGTGTACCATTTTGCAGGAAAAGAGAAATTTGCTTTCTCATATTTCTCTTAGCTCAGGAGTAAGCTATATAAGGAGTCTACAGAAATAAAATTTATTCTAAGATACTGCGTAAAACAGAAGGAACAGTAACATGCAGAAACATTGCACTGTAGTAGCTCTTCCTAGATATAACTTCTCTAATGCCCATCAAATAGTACGAGGCTATATTAAAAATTAAATAAAGATAGTGGGGTCATAACCATTCAGCCAGAAACATAACACAAAAACAAATAAATAAAGAAAGAAATATTATTAAAAAAAAAAAAAAAAAAGTCAAGACAGCCAGTGAAATGAAAATAAATAAATAAGCCAGGATGAGCACACTGTCCAAACAATGAGAAAGCAGCTATGGAGAAAACATACCAAGTGGCCAATTTCAGGCAGCCACTGCAAAAACACTGCATTTTCCAGTTCCAAGTTAAAGATTCCTTTTATTTTATTTATTTTTTTATTTTTTTTTCCACAAAAGTTTGGGAAACAATCATTTCTCCTGTCACGATACTGATTTATACCTAACAAAGCTACTTATGCATAGTCAGGTATATACATGTACATTATTTAGAATCAACTGCAAGCCAGACAGCACTTGCCAATGATTCTGTTTTAGAGATTTGTGCCACCAATGAATTTTTTGACATGTAAATTAGGTAACCAGCAACAGAACACAATTAAGAATGAGCAAATAATCTACAGAAGACAAATAGCCTATAGGTAAACTGTATAATCAAATTTGGTCACGAAAATGAGAAACCGATATAAAGAAATTATTTTATTAAAAAATATATATATATATTAAAGAAAAATTTAACCGATATAAAGCAAAATTTGCTGCTTTGCTTAGATGTTTTGATTTAGAAACATAGAATTAGATTGACCTCCAAATTTCATAACTGCAGTCTGTGAAACCAGAAACTGTCTCTACATTACTTTAGTCATTACGGACTTGCACCATCACACCCAAAACCAGTTAGTTCTTACCTGGGTGTTTCCCAGTAGAAGAGCAATTGCTGGAGAGCTATACTGCAGTGTTGTTACAATGAACTTCATGAAAGCAAGTTCATATACTTCAACTGAATTGTCTGGCTTTACTGAAAAATAATTATAGTTCGTACAGTGAGATAAAATGCAAATAAGAAAATGGTGCTTCAGCAACACAAACAGAAGACAATTCAGGTGGCTAAGCTTGGATGTTGAGTGACACTGAAAACATCCTATATCCTTCAAGACATTCATATAAATCTTGCAGTTGTACAGAATGAAGAAGAGACCTGTGCCCATTAGGGAGAACAGCTGTAGGCTAGAAGGTATATAACAGGTAATCTGAAGTGCAAGAATTATAGCAGGTAATCTAAAGTGCAAGTATTTGGGCATCCAAAATGTTCTTTTATATATTCAATTTTAAAGCCAAAAGAATCTCACATGCTAAAACATGTCATGCATAGCCCATGCACCCTGTAGAAATAAGTTGTGAACACAGAGCTGCAAGATAGAAACTCAAACTCCTGCTCTCTGCTCTGCTACAGCTTGTGTCTTAACTCACAAAGAATGTGTGCACATACAGCAGGTGTCTAGCAAATATGCCATAGCTGAATTTATCTCCTTCTGCAAAGGACAAGAAATTCACAGGCCCTACAACATTTCCAAGTGCCTGCTGTCATCAATGCCTTTCACCTGCACTAGGCTCCCTGCCACAGGAGGCTGGTGTATGGTACATAGTCATACTTTGGCTCCCTGCCCTGACTGCTGCAAGTTGCACAAAGCAAAAGAGTTCCATTTTGCAGGAGGGCAGGGACAACTAGGGAACACTGACTGCAGAAGAGGTGCAGAGAGCAGTGTTTGCTCACTGCTCAGTCCAAATGTAGCTAAAGTTACTGAGAATTGTATCTCGGAACCATTCTATGGTCTGACAAATGGGTACTGACAGAAAAGCTGGAGTTAGCTTCACTTAGGCTGCCTCTGTTTCGGATCCAAAATTACTGCATGGTATTTGTTTGCTTGTCCCATTGCTATCCATCTGTCTCACAGAAGATTATATCTCTTTCTCCTACCTCATTTATTCTGGCTGACACAGAACTACCTCGCCACACCTGCAGCATTATATACCTGGTATTCTAAGTAATGGAAGAGACAAATCTACATCAGAGGTTGTCTGTAATGCCTATTACTGTGGTCAGGCAATACAGGTCCAGTGGGTACACATCCTAGTGCAGGTTCTTATCCTCTTGTTTGAGTTTTCAAGTGAACAAACAGCAGTACTAATACATAGGAGCTTCAGTTCAATTTTATTTCTGCCGCTGCCCTGATGACCTTCTCTTCTTTGTATTTCACATTGGGAAAAATAATCCTGATGTCCTTTCTGAAACAGTTTCAGATCTGATGAAAGCCCCCAGCCACAGCTTTCCTAATTTTAAAGGGAAACCTCCATTTGTGACATTCTCATAGAAGTCCAAACAGCAGAAAATAGTTTATAACTCAAAACTTTAGACTTTCTGACTACATTTACTGAAAGAGAGGGAGACAGAAGAAACAACTTTTTAAACCTTCCTAATCCAAATGCAAAAATGAAGGTAGATTTTCTAATGGAGCTAACACGGTGTTTTTCCTTTACCTTTTAGGATACTTTAGGGCTGTTTACTTGGAGATAGCAGCTGCTTTAATAAGATTGTTATATTTTACAGCTTTGTGTATAATGCAATGCAATTTTACTTTATGTTTTTAAGCCACATATAAGTAATTCAAATTAAAGATGTAGCCCTGACTTCGTCAGTATAATTGTTTCACAAAAGACATGAATAGATTGTCATCAGGCAAAATCAGAAATTCAAGTTAGGTTGATAGGGTGAGACATTAAGATAATGTATCTATTAACATCCATATGAAGAAACAGATGAAGCTGAACTGAATAGTTTCAGCTTGGTTGATTCTTTTTATATATGCATCACTATAAAAGTAAAAGTGTTTGTTCTTTCTGTTGTTGTTGTTAAAAAACAACAACAAAAAAATCCAATTTATTGCTGAGGATGGGGAAATGGAAGGTCAAGCAGCCTGTAAGCAAATTTATAACCCAATTAGACTGTTCTTTTATAGTTTTATGCTTGTTTCTTTGTAATTCAGCTCTATTTAACTGGACATAACAGTAATGTCACGAAACAAAGATTTTTAGTAGGGTGTAGAATTTTTTAGAAGTCAACAGAAGGTATAATCTCCTACTATTTAATTCTATTTATGTGTAAAACATTTTTGACATGTATAGGCTTACAGGGGAATTTTAAAGACTTCTTAATTAACTATTTTTCCATAAATAGGTGGAATAAACTAACAATTTTATGGGAATCATTGATTAGTACTATCAATATATATATTAATTGTACAACTTCATTTTGTAGCAAGAAAGGTTATAATGTCAATATTAAGTAACTGTTTATCTCAAAATAAAAAATATTTATACACTTGTTAATTACTAAAAACATAAATCTACTTTTATAATTAGTATTAATTAGATTCCTCATGCAATAGCATTTAAATGGAAGTTAAATATATGGATGTCTTTCACAGCTTGAATTCCTGAGCTTTTTCTTTCCTTTATCTGTTCACCAACAGAAATTGTACTTTAGGTGATGTTTACAAGGTATTCTCAAATTCTACCAAATGAATTCTGCAATTTACATCCTTTTCTTTCTTGCAATGCTCCTTACCTTTTCTCCCAGTATTTGTCTGGTTCTCATTGTAAAAGTATAAAACCTTTATTTTCTGTATTGCTTTTTTAAAAATATATTTTATATAGCATTACATATGTACTGCATATCTGTGGTGTATATAGTATTCTCTAAGACAATGCTGCTGGTTTATCTTTAACCACAGAATAGTCAGCAAGAGTCAGTGATGACAGAAAAAAAAAAAAAAAGAGTAGGAAAAATCAGTGACTAGAATAATCAACTACCCAGATATCATCTCATGTGATAGAACATCATATCACAGAATCACAGAATTTCTAGGTTGGAAGAGACCTCAAGATCACCGAGTCCAACCTCTGACCTAACGCTAACAGTCCCCACTAAACCATATCCCTAAGCTCTACATCTAAACGTCTTTTGAAGACTTCCAGGGATGGTGACTCCACCACTTCCCTGGGCAGCCTGTTCCAATGCCTAGCAACACTTTCGGTAAAGAAATTCTTCCTAACATCCAGCCTAAAACAACCCTGGCTCAACTTAAGCCCATTCCCCCTTGTCCTGTCACCAGGCACGTGGGAGAACAGGCCAACCACCACCTCACTACAGCCTCCTTTAAGGTATCTGTAAAGAGCTATAAGGTCGCCCCTGAGCCTCCTTTTCTCCAGGCTGAACAAGCCCAGCTCCCACAGCCGCTCCTCGTAGGACTTGTTCTCCAGGCCCCTCACCAGCTTCGTCGCCCTTCTCTGCACCCGCTCAAGCACCTCGATGTCCTTCTTGTAGCGAGGGGCCCAAAACTGAACACAGTACTCGAGGTGCGGCCTCACCACAGCCGAGTACAGGGGGACGATCACCTCCCTAGCCCTGCTGGTCACACTGTTCCTGATACAAGCCAGGATGCCGTTGGCCTTCTTGGCCACCTGAGCACACTGCTGGCTCATATTCAGCCGACTATCCACCATCACTCCCAGGTCCTTCTCTGCCTGGCAGCTCTCCAACCATTCCTCTCCCAGCCTGTAGCTCTGCTTGGGGTTATTGCGCCCCAGCTGCAGGACCCGGCACTTGGCCTTGTTGAACTTCATGCAGTTGACCTCAGCCCATCGGTGCAGCCTATCCAGATCCTCCTGCAGAGCTTTCCTACCCTCAAGCAGATGGACACACGCACCTAACTTGGTGTCATCTGCGAACTTACTGAGGGTGCACTCGATGCCCTCATCCAGATCATCGATGAAGATATTAAAGAGGACCGGCCCCAGCACCGAGCCCTGGGGAACGCCATTAGTGACTGGCCTCCAACTGGACTTGGCTCCATTTACCACGACTCTTTGGGCCCAGCTATCCAGCCAGTTTCTAACCCAACGAAGCGTGCGCCAGTCCAAGCCAAGAGCAGCCAGTTTCTTGAGGAGAATGCTGTGGGAGACGGTGTCAAAAGCCTTGCTGAAGTCAAGGTAGACCACATCCACAGCCTTTCCCTCATCCACCCAGCACGTCACTTTGTCATAGAAGGAGATCAGGTTCATCGAGCAGGACCTGCCTTTCATAAAGCCATGCTGACTGGGCCTGATCGCCTGCTTCCCCTGCAAGTGCTGCGTGATGACTCTCAAGAGGATCTGCTCCATGAGCTTCCCTAGTACTGAGGTCAAACTGACAGGCCTGTAGTTTCCCGGGTCTGCCCTCCAGCCCTTCTTGTAGATGGGCGTCACATTTGCTAGCCGCCAGTCAACTGGGACCTCCCCCGATAGCCAGGACTGCTGATAAATGATGGACAGTGGCTTGGCCAGCTCCTCTGCCAGTTCTCTCAGTACCCTTGGGTGGATCCCATCCGGCCCCATTGACTTGTGCACATCCAAGTGCCATAGCAGGTCACCAACCAGTTCTTCATGGATAGTGAGGGCCACATCCTGCTCCCCATCCCCTTCCTCAGGGTACTGGGTATCCAGAGAACAACCGGTATTGCCGCTAAAGACTGAGGCAAAGAAGGCATTGAGCACCTCCGCCTTTTCCTCATCTCTTGTAACTAAGTTTCCCCCCGCATCCAGTAAAGGATGGAGATTCTCCTTAGTCCTCCTTTTTGTGTTGATGTATTTATAGAAACGTTTTTTGTTATCTTTAACGGCAGTAGCCAGATTGAGCTCCAGATGAGCTTTGGCCTTCCTAATTTTGTCCCTGCACAGCCTCGCTACACCCTTAAAGTCCTCCCTAGTGGCCTGCCCACTTTTCCAAAGATTATAAACCCTCTTTTTTCTCCTAAGATCAAGCTACAATTCTCTGTTGAGCCAGGCTGGTCTTCTTCCCCACCAGCTTGTCTTTGGGCACGTGGGGACAGACCGTTCCTGCGCCATTAAGATTTCCCTCTTGAAGAGCGCCCAGCCTTCCTGGACCCCTCTGCCCTTCAGAACCGCCTCCCAAGGGACTCCATCAACTACTGTCCTGAGCAGCTCAAAGTCAGCCCTCCGAAAGTCCAATACAGCGGTTTTACTGGTCCCCTTCCTGGCCTCGCCAAGAATAGTGAACTCCACCATTTCGTGGTCACTCTGCCCAAGACAGCTCCCAACAACCACATCCTCCACCAGTCCTTCTCTGTGAAGAGAAGGTCTAGCGGGGCACCACCCCTGGTAGGTTCACTAACCAGCTGCGTCAGGAAGCTATCTTCCACGCTCTCCAGAAACCTCCTAGACTGCTTTCTCAGGGCTGTGTTGTGCTTCCAGGATATGTCAGGGAAGTTGAAGTCCCCCACGAGTACAAGCGCTGAAGATTTCGCAGCTTCTGTCAGTTGCCTGTAGAACTCCTCATCCATCTCCTCATCCTGGTTCGGCGGTCTATAGCAGAACATCATGCAATAATCCTGGGAGAGATACCAACACAAACCACTGATGCAAGTTCCCCATGTCTGATCAGGGCTATTTCTAAAGCACAGTTATTATCCCCTCTCAGCATACATAACCTTTATAAATTATTATCTGTTTTCTTTCCAGAAATATTCACATGCACTAAGTAGTGATGGACAAAGACTGCCGTGAGCTAATATCTTGTAGGGCTATCAATATAAATCACTAGAGATAAACAGAACTTTCATTTACTTTCATATTTTTTTTCCAGTTAACAAGGATTGCCAACAGATAAGTAAGAAATCATGACAATCATTTGTATCTGACATACCAACAGTGCCTTCTACACTATTCTGAACAAGTTGTGTGTACTACATTGTACTACACAACCACCCAGCAGTATCAGCTCTGAATTTGAAGATTTGGTTGCTGAAGCTTATCAAGCCACGGGAGAAGTATACTCTAGAAAGCCCTCAGTCATTCTAGGGAGTCAGTGTTAGTTTGTCAATGTGGCAAACTTCTGATATTTTAAATTTTTCAAAAGGGATATTAATGATACAATAAAAGTAGACCACACCCAACTTTATTGTGAAGATCATCCCAATAATCAAGCTTCAAAATGAATTTGTCCTTTAAGAGAAAAAGGGCCATGCATTTCCTGCTTGCCCCTGAGAGGACATGACTCATTGCAGAGGTAGAGATGATTCAAACTGCAAATAGACTTTAACCGAAACACTTGTTATTGATTTGACCATAGATGTGGAATGATAGCAGGTTCACTCCTGCTGCAGATGGAGGTCTTGGCAGAAAAAAGGGACAAAAAGAAGAAAATAGCAGGGCTTGATTACCTCTGTGCTTCCTGCAACATAAGGTAATATACTGTAAAAGGCTTTTATTTCTTTTATTAAATAAGATTATGACTGGGAAACATATGAAGTACATTGAAGGAAAGAAGGTATCAAGCAAGGAAAATAGAAATAAAAAGCACCAGAGCCCTTTAAAAAAATGCAGAACATGAAAATTTTCAAAATAAAAAATATATATAAAAAAAAAAATCAAACAACTTTACTATAAAGCTAAAAGGAATGACATGGATGTCCTTTCCTTCTCTCTTTTTCGCTCCAGAACTCCTCAGACAAACCCTTACTGCCACAATTAAAATTTGTGATCACGAGACACATCAGTCACCTTACCATATATTCCATTTTCAGAAGCAAGTATAACACATTACTCAGATATGGTCCTAATTCTCATCATAACTTCTCTTTCCTAAGCTTTTAAGGTGGTGAGGGAGACAGACACAGTGGTAAAATGAGGAGGATTGCAGTGTCTGCAAAGGGAATCTTATCACAGATGACTTTCCTCTCCACCATGCAATCAAACTGCTTTGTCATTAGAGGGGAAGACAGGGAATAGCGGTATGAAATCACTCCTCTGCTCTTAATCTTTCCCTTTTTGTTTTTGCATAGAAACCCTAAAGAGTTCCTCCCCATTCCTCTGTGGATGGAAATAAAGAAACTTCTCCCGAACAGAATGTACATCAGTAAATTAATTGTGAGCTATAATAATACCAGAAATTATTACTGATCTTTTGCAATTCATGGGTTGCAATGATGGCATTTTTTTTCCAGTTTTCCATAACTTATGTTTTTAACATTTTCATTTCCAAATAAGAGGCTGGCAAGCAAATTTCAGTGTTTTCAGCATCCTATAGAGCCCCATGCATTATCCTAACTGCATTCTTGACCTTCTCTTTACACCTAATTCCACATTGCAAAGCATTCAAGATTATTTGCCAGTCTAACATGATTTGTGAAATATGCAAATCCATTAATGGTCATGTCAAGAAATGATACTGATTAATCACATTCTGTTTACTTGCCATAACTGATATTTGACAAAATAGTCAAGTAATATTTGGCACTGTTTAAACTTTTCTTTGACATTTATATTTGCAGTCCAGACATTTTGGAGAAAAAAACAGAGACTAAATTTTTACCCTCAAAAGAAGTATGACTTGATTTTGCTTTGCTTTTCCGTTGCTTTTCCTTTGCTTTTAGCAAACTTAGAGGAGACAAGATCTTACTTCAGAAGGCTTTTGCCAAACAATTTTCTGGTGCTGGCTGTTGATGAACTCTTTTAATCTGTCCTAGAGCCCAAAGCCTTTGGCCCTAGATAACCCAAACAAATGACTGCATTGGCTTCTTTTTCCAGGTGTAGGCCCAGCAAACTTTGGAACTTTTTATTAGCTTCATTTTCTGTGCATCCTCACTCTTGCCTCTTAACAGAAGGGAGACTACTTTGTTATTTCTATCAAACCTTGTGCCAGCAGAGAAATGCCTGTTCTGGTTTACTAATGCAACATTTTTTTGACAGCTGCCTAAAATTTTATGTCACTTAATAGGTTTTCCATCAGCTACTTACCGTAGTTCAGAAAGCACAAGCTACAAGAGTTGTTGATCTTCCTTAACAAGGCATTTTTATTTCTGAACTAGACCTCTTAGCCTCTTTTTACTACTGAAGACAGTTCTCTACTTCTTACTCATAAGTCAGTCATTCTTGGTCATATCTATGGAAAATTTTTCTCTGTCTTTCAGAAAGTAGTTATTCTGGTATTCTTTGGGGTTACAAAGCTACATAGCCTTCTACAAGGACAGACATTTAATTGAGCCTATAAAGCTGGAGAATACTTCACTAAAGGGATTAATTCAGATCTGGCATTATTTATGCCTCTGATAAACAGAGGCTGAAATTTTGGCCACGCTGTGATGACAGTCAGTTAAAATATCTAGGATTGTATTTCAAGGCCAAGCAGGACCTTTAAAAAGGGGGGCTGTCACCAAGTAATTTCACAAAACTATTTCTTCAGAAAATACAGTGGAAAGAAAGAAGGTGAAAATGGAGATGAAGCTAACAGCAGAACATGCTAAATGCTAAACATTCATAAAAATATGATTAAATACCAGTATTTGCAGAGTCACTGATCAAATGTGTGTTTCAGTTTGCAATTTTGCTCTGGATTAATATTTAAAAATAGATTAACATTTAAACAAAACACTTAGGGCAATAGGCAATATGACAAACAGAACCAGGTAAATTTAAAAAGCATATAATATTACCAAGACCCTTTCTCCAATTTGTAGAAGAGTTCCTCTACCATTTTGTATGTGTTATTGGTGGAATTCTAATACTGAAATAAAATCATAAATAATTACTTAGCACTTCTGTCCCACCTGAGCAAGGTCAAAAGTTGATTATGTGCTGGCAATAGCTTTTACAAAGGCTCTTTTTTCTCTTAGTCTATGACAAACTCATGAACAGAGATGATGTATGGATGGGACATAGTAAGAGTTCACTAAATATCTCCTCCACTTTATTCTTTCATATTTTCTTATCTTTTTCTCATCTCAGAGAAGAAAAGGCTTTCCATTTACACAATATGTATGCGATTTTCAAATGTCTGCCAAAATTTCAGTTCAGTTTTAGGTATTCAAAATTGAATGAACTTTTCAAAGATACAAAGCCCCTGCAGCTTTATCTGAATAATTTTACATTATAGTGCAACAAACTCATTGAGGCTTTAAAAAAATATATTTTCAAATAGGCCTTTCTGAAATATATAAAATCATTAAATCTTAAATATATATAATATATATCTAAATATATATATATATAAAGTTCTTTTCATATTCAAAGAACTGAAAGTGACATGTTTTTTCTAAGCTCACTGAGTTTAAGCTTTATTTTTCCCTACCACAGAAAATCACAAAAAAAATAAAATCTCGAAAACAACCATGAACCAAAATTAAAAGTGGGAAATTATTCAGGATAACACAAATATTTACTAGACGACATTCTGAAGTGTTTTGTTTCAATTTCTAGTTTTTTTGTTACTCTGTTCCCAAATGAAATGAGACTTTGAATAGATAAATTATTTGAAAATAAATGAAATATTATCCTTATAGCCTTTTTTAAACTGAAAATAATGGTTTAAATGAAAAATTTCCAAACAAATTTTTAAAGAACTAGTATTTCATTATGAAAACTATTTTTTTTTACAATAAAAAAATATTTGTTTTCAGACCTTTAAAAAGTTTTCCATTTATCTGTGTTCCAGTGTGTGGTCTTCATTCATTTGTGACATTGCAGATTATTTCCTCTTTTTTTTTTTTTTAAATGTACATTTTAAAAAGAATGTTAGATATTATTCTAGCTATAATATTCTACATAGGAATCCTAGCGTCTTATAGTACAATGAGTTTTAATGTGCAAAAAATTATTTTCTAGCCACTGTCAGTTTTGAATAATTAAATCCTCTCTGAACTTCATTATGAACAGTACAAGGAAATAATTAACATGTTACTTCTATAGAGACTTAAGCAAGAGATTTGCACAGGTTTCTTTTTTGTTTAAAAATAATAATAATAATAAAGTGATCAGAGGTTATGAGTAGCCTGGTTAAAAAAATAAAATAAAATACAAAGTTATAAATATTTTATGAGACTTTCTCAAACACACTTTTGCCTTATACTTTGCTGTTGTTGTTTTTTTTTTTCCTTCATCATATATATTTTGTTTGTCTGCATCTCATAGTCAAACTCTCCAAGTGTTTATCCTAACCCTTCCCTGGGTGACACCCTCACAGTTCTTCCTTAATGTAAGTGCAGTCCAGTGAAGAATTGCACTGGCAGAGCTACCCCATAAAAATAGCCAATATGTAGGGAAGCAGCAAAGATTTTTTACTTTGAAAACTTAACTCAAAATGGTCATGTGAGATTGAGCATGCTGTCAGATAGGTTTGTTCTAACTTTCCTTAAAATGGAAGTACAGGAAGAATATTTTGCCAGCAATAGTATTGAAAGTAGGTGAGTGAGAAAAGGGCTTTCCTTGTCCCTTTAGAAAAATTACAATAGAAAAAATTGCTTTTAACATAATTTCTTTGAACAGATGTTGCGGCCATCCATGGAGGATGATCCCCATGCAGCTATCTATTGATTTCAAGGTACCACCGTTGCATAAGCATTTGTCCACTAGGAGTCAACTAAAGGATCTATGTTTTAAGAAATTCTTCAGAAAAGATAATTGTGCATTCTCTACATAGTCCTTTACATTCACAACATAAAAGTTTATGACACTGAGAACTTTCACTGCATTTTCTTGAGACTGTGTTTGGCCCCCACCTGACTGACTCATCAGTCACATAAAGCTTCATAAGAAATAATTTGCTCCGGGACTATCATCTCCATCTTTCACAAGGCTGTAACTGACCAAGAGTTTCAAAGGTTACCTGAGGCTCGGCTATTCAAATCAGAGTGTAAGCAATCAGGAGCCACCAATCAGGATGAGGCTGATGAATACAGACCTCATATGGATGTTTCTGTCCTTTTCCTTTTTAATACTCTGGTGCTTTTTCTAAGTTTCTTCCCTCCCTATATATATATATTTTTTTCACTTTGTTCAGAAGCTAGGTAGTTTACCACAGTGAGCTTTATCTATGTGCAGAAGACTAGACTACTGATTAGACAGATTCAGAAATGTTTGGTTTTCAAGTAATTTTGAAGCTAAATAAGAAATATAAAATAGGATGAAATCTGCCGTTCTTGAGTTCTGCCCTAATACTAGGAATATACTGGGCAAAGAAATATGGCTCAAAGAATAGTGAAATGCATCAGGAATCAAGAGATATGGTTTTAGTTCCTGTTATCCTCAATGTTCCCCCTACCCTCCAATATTTACATTTTGTGAGAT
>NC_140124.1:92551162-92593662 GCF_964035555.1 Netta rufina
ACAAAAAGGAAACAAGGAAAGAGATGGAATGGAGAGGAAAGCTTTTATGATAGAGACGGAACTGAAATATTCAATACATTTATATGTGTTATTAAAGACTAGACAGGAAGATCAAAGAAAAATCATTACATAAATAGCCCATCATGAAATGTTCTTATTTATAGGGTGGGAATTAAGGGGGGGAGGGGTAGTGAGGAAAGTTTTCTGTTTGTTTTTTCATTCCTTTTTAAGATTTAATGCACAGTGGAAAAAATTATAGATTGCTGATTTCACTGCTGAAACATCAGGCATATACAGTTAATTTTAAATTAAAACATCATCACAGTCTTTGAACAAATATCAATATCATTACCTCTGTGTTCTCTGCTTAAAACTGTAATGACACTTGTTTACTTATGTTAAACCTCCACTTGTGGAAAATTACTGAATTTGTTGTGACACATAAACTGAATAGCAAGAGCAGTTTTTGTTAAAGAGACAAAGCAGACTCTTGGACAACAGGGACAAAACTCCTTCTTATTTCTCAACATTCAAGTAAATATCTACTAGTCACTGTTCCATAGGATGGCACTCATGCCTCTAAGCAAGAAACACAGATCCACGTGCAGGTGAGGAATATTAAAAATGAATACTTTGATCTGAAGAAAATTTCCTAAAAGACATCATCAATCATTTAAAAAATACTTTTTTTTTTTTTTTTTTTTTTTTTTTAATATTATATGTAGACAGATAGATTTAGGGCCTAAGAATGCAAAACAGCAAACAAAAGGATATATATATAATAGAGAAAGTTATGTTTAATAAACTACTTTTTTGTGCCTTTGTTTGTAAGATTTCCTGTGATTTTCTGGAATAATGAGAAGGAAACTGTAAGGAAAGGGTTGAAAGCAGTAAAAGAAGTTTCAGTTGACCCATAAAATTAGAATAGAGTTTGTTGTAATTTCTGCTGGTCAATCAAATTGTTCTTAGGTGTGTTTGTCTTGAAGGAGTTCTGTTCAGCTTGACACAAAACCAAACTGCAATTCCCAAAATGTTCACTAAAATATGCACTGAATATACCTTTTGCAAGACATGTTTAAACCAAATTACAAAGAATGCATTTAATAGTTCAGCAAAACCTGAAAGTTACTTTTAACTTGAAAGCAAATACAAGAAAATTTGTAAACTGAAAACCATCTTCATAGGATATTCAAATAAAAAACCTGCCCAGTATCTGTCATCTGTCATCTCTAATGATAAAAATATCTCTAGTGGAGTTTGACTGAACTAATTATCTGTATAATTAAAGTTATAAAAATATGGAACATCTTGATTGATGAGGAAGTCATGAAATTTTCTCAATAGGCTGCTCTGCAAATCCAGAAAATCAGGAGTGCTCTTTGGACTATTCCTGCTCAAACACAAACTCTTAAGTGTTACACCTCAGTAACCCCTAGTACGAAGGAATCATACTCCTTATGTCTCAAATATCCTGTCATAGTCGCTATAGGAAATAAATTTGTCTTGGGTCTCCTCTGAAGTGATCAAGCTAGAAAAGACCTCTACAAAGGTGAACCTTTGAGTCTTAAGGTACACGGCGCTATTTGACTGTGTTTCTAAACATGATCATGAGGAGTGGAGATCCTCCCTGATAGAAGCATTATCAGGGGGACTGAAGAGAATGTAAGATGTATTTAGGAATCTGAGTTACTCACATCACTTCATGTGGTGTAAATTTAGATATGAGAAATAGAAGTGGTTTCTGCAACATAAAGGGGAAAAAGTGAGTCTAGTATCCTATTGACTTCAAAAGAAACTAGGCTTCATTCGCGCAACTTTCAATTAGGCCCATAAATATAAAATTAAATATGCTTAAGAAGACAGAGTGAACCAAAAAAATTAAAGGATTAACACTCACAGTTGCAAAACCCACAAAGGCATCAAAAGACTGTCCTCAGTTTTCAGTCTCAGCAGTAACATTAGTAGATGCTGGGTAAATGAAAGAAGAAACTAAAGCAAGTACAGCTGGCTCTTTCCTTCAGAAATATTTCTAAGGACCAGTGAGTCAAGAACTTCATGAGACAGAATTATATACCTTTGGTTTTGAAGCCATACATCCTTTTGGCATTCTGCAACATGCAGTGGCAATGAATTCCTTGCATTATTGCGTATGCTATTTTATACAAAATAACAATGCACTCTTTGGAAAGGAATGTTCATTTTTGCTTTTGAGTCTTCTCACCGATGGTGCATTGTGAACCCCCTAGTTCATCTGTTTATTAGAAACTGTAAACAACTTTTCCCTACTTGTGTTACTGGCATTTTTGAAAATTTTATATATCCACTGATTTTCTGTCTGGCTTTTTTTTTTTTTTTTTTGTCCCCTTCATATTGCAGAACCCGAGTATTCAATCTGATTATTCAACCATATTGGAGGTAATTCTGAATTTCTGATCATCCTTATCTGTACTTGTTCTGAGACATAATTATTCAGAATGATTGGCCGACATTGTGGGCCAATGCTAAAGATACAAGTTCTTTGTGGTTTTAAGCATTAAGGCAGAGGTGTAATGCTTGTTGTTTTGTTCTCTATTCTTTTGCAAATAATTCCTTATGTTCTACTTGTCTTTTTGTCTGTTACTGAGCACTGAGCTCATGTTCTTGAGAATGATCCCTGAAGACTCCATGATTACTTTTTCTATATTGAAATAGATAATTGAAAGCCCATCACTATGCATATGTATAGGTAGAATCATATTCCTCCTCATCTTAGTTATTTTGCATTTTTTTCAAGACTGAATTTTGTCTTCCATTTTATTTTTTCCTTACTTGGTATTGCTACTGCTGTCTCCACATACTCAACCAACTATGGTTTTAACATTCTGAATAGTACCATTATACTACTAAACATTTTCGTTTAATTTATGAAGATATTGAAAGGTTTGCTATAACAATCAGTCAGGATGGAAGAAAACATTGAAAAATGTGACATATTGAAAATATTGACAAGTAGTTATGGTAAATGCCTCCCACAAATCTATAATGCTACCATTTACAAGTGTCTATTCATGTTATGTTGGCCTTCCTCAGTCTTTCTGAGGTTTTTCAAAGGTGATTTTTCAATTCCTCCTACTGGTTAGGTTTTCTAAATCATTGTAGGATTCTTCTTAGGAAAAAAAAAATCATGCAGTGGGGAAAAAAAACAAAACACTTTTTGCTTCCACAGGTATTGATGTTAAATCCTGTTACTTACCTGGAACAAAAAATAACATTCTGTGGAAGAAACAGAAGTCAATACCAGAATTTATCATCAAGTAGGGTGAATTTGCCAGGAAACAAGGCGAGTCTGATTGGCTAGCAGAATGACTGTTGTGGACTGGAATGATCACTATTAAGTTTGGATGGCAAAAAATGTTTAAAAGAAGTTAAAAGATGGTCCCTGGAGCTTCTTTGACCACTCTTTTCTTTCCCAGACCTTCCTGTTTGACAGACACCTAAAGTCTCTGCTGAAAGCAAGGGGAAAAAATCCTAATCTGGAAACTCAGTTCATACTGAAATTAAATTTTAAGGAAAAAACAAATATCAAAGACCAGAATTTGGAGAGTTAGTAATGCTGCTACACTGCTTGTTCATAAGTGCTCAAACATGCAAGTGAATTGTGTAAACATTTATAACTCTCCTTTCTGAAATGAAATGTTCATCATGTATTTTCAGTGAAGACAAATATTTTCTGTATTTCTGCTTCATGTTTCACAGCACAAGTTAATGAGTTAGCTGGCACTTTGTTGTTCAACGTGTTATGTTTCATTGTAGTTCAGAATCTCAGTTCCTGGTCATCTATGTCATTTTGTGAATTTATCAGAGGATATGTCTTGTGAGGCCTGCACATGGGCTTCCTCCATATTTTCCTCCACATATTTTCCACACCAAGTATATTTTAGAGTGTTTCCTCTTCAGCTTCTGTAAGGCAGTGAAATGTAGTACCACCTGAGCTAACTTAAATCAGGGACATTGGTTCTAGGTAAAACATGGGCTCAGCTATCATGCTGAGGAGCAAATGCTGAGCTGTATCAGGGCTGGAGGAGTGATGCTGGTACCTTTTCCATCTCCCTCCCAACTAGCTTGGCTATAGCAGCAATCTGCCTGTCATGGGCTTTTCTGCAGTACAGGCAAAATCTCCTCTATGCTGTCCTAAAATGAATTACCTTCTGCTAGGACACTGGGAAATGACCATGACAGGGAATCTTGATGGTGACATTCTTATTCAGTTATTTCTGATGTTAAACGAGCAGTGCTGCAATGCTCTAAAAATATTATCTTCTGGAGATGTTGGCTCCTGTTTTCTTTGCTCTGTTAAATTCTTCCTAGAGGTTTTTACCAACAGATTTTACATGCCTGTCGGTCCTGATAGATCTTGCCTGTTGGTCCTGATTGACATCTTTTTATACATTTAAATCTATTGAATGTAAATTCTTTATTCTAAAGTTATAGTCTTTGAAATACTAATCTCATTTTGGCACACAAAATAGACTCCTCAAGTTCACTCCTACTGTGTCAGCAACGTGTCCCACCAGAACACAGCTGGCCTGTTCTTCCCTATTCACCCCAAGGAAAGCATTCTAAAATTTAAGTCTTTTTAATTTCAAAATGGATTTGGGGGAATCAAACTGAAAATTTACTCTCAGAAATTCTACTTCCATTGCCTCATGTATGTTACAATTTGAGAGGCTCTAGTATCCGCTGTTAACAATTGACCACTTCTTATCTGAAATATTTTTGTAATGCATCTGAGAAAAAAGGTACATCTGTGGACCATGATCCTTAGAGTAAAATGAAGGTTTAAAGTATATTTCTCTTCATTTCCTTCCATCTTCAGCCAATATTTCAGATATTTCTTCTTCTTATCCAGAGGCAAAGCAGGCAGTTAGAGAAAATCAAGTTTTAACCCCAGCCCTCAATACCTATTCAGGCAAATAACCAAAACAGAGAACCTTCCTAAAAACAGCTGCATGACTTCCAGGTGGATCATGTTATTTCTGTTGGGCAGATGGACATCTTTTTATTTCAAATATTTTGTTGTATACGAAATCAAGATTACTAACTTTTGTCTACCTGTGTACTAATGAGTACTATTGTCTGAGATGATAAAAAATGCTTGAGGGAATCTTCTGATTAAATGCTGAGTGCTATATTCCATGAAATGAAAAGAGAAGGGTTCTTTCATTTTAAGAAGTCCACATAAAGTATAGATAAGGGTCACAGTCAGTCTAAACTCCTTTCCATTTACTAAACTTTTGGTGTTTTATCTTCTAAAACAAAAATTAAAGGTATTCCCTGAATGAATTTTTCTTTAAAATGTAAATGGTATTTCGGTCTAGTCCCAAAAGTGAAAGTCAGTGGTGCTTCTAGTTTCTGTAGATTTTTGGCCTGAGCTCCCTATTTTTGTTTTGTCAAGCTATACCCCCATAACTTAAAGCTTTTACCCATAAAGGACTGTAGAAAATGGTTTGAAAATCGGCTTGCAGATTAAAAAGTTGGCAGGAGTCTTCTGACATGTGAAAATTATTAAAAAGGACTGATGAACTGCACAGCGAGGGATTGTGGCCAGGTCATTCTCAAACCAGTAATGAAGTCACAGTCCAATTAAGTTCACCTCCTTTTACACCTAAATGGCTGGAGCTATTCAGAGTAGCTTAACATGTATTTGTTTTTTATTTTTTATTTTTTTAAGAAAGTGAGCTTCCACCGTAGATTGTTCTTTTACTCTCTACTGTGTCTATGGGGTTGTTGTCATGTTCTTAATGGTGGTCCAACCCACTTTTTGCAGAACACCAGTATGACTTTACTTAGAAATATAGGTGCTGAAAGCTATTTGGACTAGACTGTCAAAAAAACCTTTGTTTTAAAGACTTCACTCTTGTACATGCAGAATATTAGGGGAGAAGAGCACACTGAAGTGGAAAAGGGAACACGGAAAACAAGAATTAAACAAATATTTGATCCCATGAAAATTTAAACCAGCATAGATAATATTTAGGGGAATATTTACATTTTAGAAAAAAATAGCAAAAACTCAAAAGGCATTAATTTAAATAACCATCCTTTCAAGAGGTTAGATCAGCATATGCTGACAAGAGGCTTGTGTTGTGGTTTTTGTAGTACTCTTAGCCTAATTAACAAATGCGTTACTGGCACAAGCGAGCCTGGAACAATTGCCAGTCAGAACATTCAGAGTGAAGCCACCAGGGAACACTGGATAGCAATAAAAAGCCATAGCTGCTTATTTTTAATTCTTTGGAGGGCCAATTCAAACAGCAAATGTAATTACAATTCTGTAAATAGAACACCCAAAAGCACTCCTTCTGGCATTAGTATGCATATCTTTGATATTTGTTTAACAAATGATCAAGTAGCCCTTTTCCTATGTTGCTTCTTATTTAAGGGTTTTGCAAATTTGAAAAGCAATGCTGAAAATACCATATAGCTGTGTGGATTTTCAATCTTAAGTGCATTGAAAATTCATTGATTTGGCTATTTTAAGAGCCTGAATGTTACTTTTGACTTTCAGGTACAAGAGGTAGATTTGCAAATGCCTTTTGTGTTGGTACTTCTTTATCTGAAGACCAAAGGCTTATTATTATTATGTTGGAACATTCTAAAGCCAAAATTATTTCAAAGGGAAATGATAACACTTGGATGTCTAAATGCTAAAATAAATCATCTCTGTTCCTTCTTTACTTTTACTTATTGCAAAATAAAAATAAATAAATAAAATATAATAAATAAATAAATAAATAAATAAGAGTCAGAAAGAAAACTTTGCAGTCCCTCTGAGGTGGCATACTTTCCCATTACTTGGCAAATAGTGTCTCAGCAGGATGTTATCCTACTTTGTAGCATTTTGTGCAGCAGGCAGGCTTTCTGTTGTAGAATAATTCAGAGAAAGAGTGCAAGTGGCTAAGGCACAGCAAGATGTGATCATAAATTAATAATGTTCAATGGACTGTGACTGAGAGAGCTGCTATTGGTGTTTCAGGGCGGGATAATCCCTAGACTCGGGTTACTTTCAAAAATGGCAGCCATTCATTTCATGTGCAAGTGGAAAAAACCTGAAGTCTTGAGGGGAACAGAAAGTTGTTAGACACATGAAGGCAAGTACTGGAGGGAGAAAAAAGGAAAAAAAATTATGAGGCTCAAACATGGTAAACTATCCTGCCATATGTATGTGAGTTCTTGATGACATAGTAACTTTAACAACACGATTTCTGTAGTGAAGATTGATATCATCATATTTTTCAAATTCTTGCAAAGGTATGTTTTTCTTGCCTTTCTTCTGGCTTTGAGACATATTTGACATTATTTATTTATTTATTTATTTTTACATCAGCCAAATAGGTGGTTAAAGAACAGTATCAGCTCTCATCAAGATGAAAAAAAGGGAAATGCATCTGTCTGTCTGCCCCAGTTTCATAATTTTGGTTTGTTTAGGAAACAGAAGCCACCTATTTGGCTACCAAAATTCACATTTATCAGCTTTTAAGATTTCATTATTGCTGAACAGCCTGTGCTTCATATCAGCTTTGAAAGACACTGCTACATTCTCAATACTTAAAACCATATCAAATTATTTATGCAGCAGGCACAAATACTTACTCTGTCCTTCTACTATTAAAAAAAATAAATGTCAGTTTTACTGCTGGAATGTATTTATGTTTCTGAGTTTATGATTGAGAGGAAAGCTCTGCAATATTTCTATTTTGATTTAGCTTTAAGAGTACCTATTCTTCAAAAATGATGTAGCAGGTAAAAAAGGAGGCTGGCTGCTGGTTTATCCTTTACTATCTGGTGTGCTTTACTTCTCCTTGAGTCTTCACAAGAGGAGGAAGGAGAGTTCCTTCATGAGAAGAAAGTCTGCTCTGCCAAGGATGATTTGAAAATGCCAAGTGGAACAAGGTGAGAGGTTGGCATCACAGGATGCATCATTCATTTTCTCAGAAAAGCCAGCTCCAGAGCATTTACTTCCTCAGCCTGTACCCTGATGACATGTTGTATATGACGGCTCTGTTCAATTATTTTTATGTGTTACAAATCAATATACACCAAACTGATGCAAATTAAAAAATAACCTTAAAAAGATTATTTATAAGTCAAATAACTGCAATGAACTGATTTACAGTGTGGCCTCTGAAAGTGTTGTCCAAGCACTATGGAATAGGCAATGAACTAATGTGTGAGAACAACTGCTTGGGAGAAAGAGCTTTTTAATTTGTCTTTGCTGCCAAAGTCAATATATCTTGTACTCATGTCCTGAGACAGGCAGCAAACTGGGTGCTTGCAGCATGAAAACCGGTAGGGAGGCTTCGAAACAGAACAGGAGGCCTGAATGCAACACAGACCAAGTTCACAGCCCAAAGGCTCAAAGATGACACATGGCAAGAGGCCTCCCTAGAGATTAGTCCCTAGTATTATTGTGGTGTCTTCTGAGTTTGGACTCATCTTCCCCTTGTGTATCACAACTGGAAACGGAGGTGGTGGTCAGAGATTATCAATCAATGGACCACTGGTGAAAGCTGTCACCTAGTGTATGAAAAGCAGACAATCAATTTGGTCTTGAAAGCATTTGAGCTCACATGTTCCAGCTCTCATATATATGATTTAACTACCCTAAAGGAGATACTCTAGAGGTTTGATTTGTTTATTTTAACATTTCCCATCTGTTCCACTTTGCATAAAGTAATAAATCCTTACGGGGTATAATTCTACAGAACAGTGGTTACAGAAGATATCGTTCTAGTACCTGCTTCAATGACTGATGTATAGTACTTTCATTTATTGGTGGATGTTAACAGCTAAGTGTCTCCACTCATTCTCTCAAATTTTGCTATTTATATCAGGATCTTACATCATCCAGAAGTTTGTTTGGGTTTGACCACAGCACTGAGTGAAGTAAGCACACAACCATGGGTTTGTAAGAGCTAGAACTAGATTTTGTCAGAACACAAAGTAAAACACTGAAAAATTGGTAATAAAAGCAAAAGGAAATGAAGATGGGTGGGCACAAAAGAGTAACCACATGAAACTTATGAAGAAATCTCTCCCTCCATCTGTCATATCTTTCCAGAACATCTTCTCTTCTTAGTGTTTGGTCTGATTCTATCAGTTCAATGGAGTTCAAAATTGTAACCAAAACTGTTCCTTTTCCTTTAGTCCTTATGAAAAGTCTTCCCTGCCCTTCCATCACCTCTAAGGTTTAGGCATGCATCAGTCATGATTCTTCTCTCTTTCTCTATGTCCCCCTTAAAAATTCTGTTCCTTGCTTTCAATTTCAGAAGTTTCGTTTTACCCAGAATGCTGCAAAGAGGTAGATTTGCCCTCTTCTGCACAGAAGTGACCTTTAAAATTTGCTGAAGAGAACATTCAGTGTACTGCAGACAAATAATCAGCTGCCATGTCTTATTGTTGCTTCAGTGTTTTTTGTTTGTTTGTTTGTTTGTTTTTTCTTTATTTTGGTTATGAAGTGAATATCTCTTCAGAATGTAAAACTACTTTTTTTTTTTTTTTTTCTTTTTTTTTTCTCCCCAAGGCCTGAAATCTGGCCACAGGTCTGGTTACTACTCTTTTTCAGCTTAAACTGATTTACTGGATCTGGGTCTCTAAATGTCTTCTTTTGTTTATCATGTTCACCACAGGAGAAAAAGAGTGCTCTGTCCTGTTGACCTTTTTCAAGCAGCACTAGGACTGTTAGACACACCTGAAGTTCCTGCTTCTGCTTCTAGTAGCCCAGATGCATGCTCTGAGACCATGGATTCCAGCACAAATCTCAAATGCTGGCTCAGAAACAGCTGAATCTGAGTTTAGTGCTACAAGTCCTGCCTGACCAACCTCATCTCCTTCTATGACTGGATGACCTGCCAAATGGATGAGGGAAAGCCTGTTGACGCAGTCCACTTACACTTCAGTAAGGCCTTTGACATGGTTTCCCATAGAATTCTCCTAGAGAAGCTGGCAGCCCATGGCTTGGACAGGTACACTCTTTACTGGGTTAAAAACTGGCTGGACAGCCTGGCCCAGAAAGTAGTGGAAAATGGAGTGAAATCCAACTGGTGACTGGTCACCAGTGGTGTTCCCAAGTGGTGGGTGTTGGGGCCCATCCATTATAATATTGTTATTGATGAATTGGATAAGGGAATTGAGTGCACCCTCAGAAAGTTTGCAGATGACACCAAGTTGAAGGGAAGTGTTGATCTGCTAGAGGGTAGGAAGTCCCTACAGAGGGACCTGGACACGATTGGTCAATGGACAAAGGCCAATGGGATGAAGTGCTGAGATGCTAAGTGCCAGGTCCTGCACTTTGGCTAAAACAATCCCATGCAGCGCTACAGGCTTGGGGCAGAGTGGCTTGATGCTTGCCTGAACATGAGCCAGCAGTGTGCCCAGGCGGCCAAAAAGGACAACAGCATCCTGGCTTGTATCAGGAATAGTGTAACCAGCACAACCAGGGAGGTGATCCTCCCCCTGTACTCAGCTCTGGTGAGGCCGCACCTTGAGTACTGTGTTCAGTTTTGGGCCCCTCACTACAAGAAGGACAGCGAGGCCCTGGACCATGTCCAGAGAAGGCCTACGAAGCTGGTGAAGGGCCTGGAACACAAGTCTTATGAGGAGCACCTGAGGGACCTGGGGTTATTCACTCTGGAGAAGAGGAGGTTCAGGGAAGACCTTATTGTTCTCTACAGATACCTGAAAGGAAGGTATGGGGAGCTGGATATCGACCTATTCAGGTAACTAGTGATAGGACTAGAGTGAATGGCCTCAAGTTGCACCAGGGGAGGTTTAGGTTAGAAATTAGGAGACATTTCTTCTCAGAAAGAGTGGTTTGGGCATTGTAACGGATTGCCCAGGGAGGTGGTGGAGTCACCATCCCTGGGGGTGTTCAAGGAAAGACTGGACCTGGCCCTTAGAGACATGGTTTTGTGGGTGACATAGGTAGTAGGGTGATGGTTGGACCAGATGATCTTGAAGATCTTTTCCAACCTTAATAATTCTATGGTTCTATGATACCAGTGTCTAATCTACTTTCTTCAAAGCCAGGCTGTTGGGATGCATATGGAAACTCAGTCGTGCTCAGATGTTCTATGTGAGTCTGTGTTTTAATTTTACAGGGCACAGTTATATTTTTAGATGTTTGTGAACAATCCCATAGATCCACAGCACAGTATTTTATGCTGACCTTTTATTATTTTATTTTATTTTATTTTATTTTATTTTATTTTATTTTATTTTATTTTTATTTTATTTTATTTTATTTTATTTTATTTTATTTTATTTTATTTTATTTTATTTTATTTTATTATTTTTTAATTTTTTTGAGGAGAAATGTGACAAGTATGTGATGTAAGGTAATAAAACTCTTTTTACAGAAGAGAAGCCTAATATGCAGCTATAACACTTTATACGTTTCCTCAGGATAAACTGTATGTATTTCTTTATATAGCCTTTGTGAAAGATCTCTTACTTGGGTTCATGGACTGATATACATACCATAAAATATACTGCTTCACATACAGCTCTGTGGGTTTCCAGGGAAGCACAGAGAAACTTGAGAAAAAGTGTACATGCCTTCCTTTTGGAAGCAGACCAGAAAATGCTACACTTCATTTTCAGCCTTTCTAAAATAAAAACTTAAACTATAGCCAGCAGGAAAATGAATAAGCAAACAAACAAACAAAACCATGAATAAAAAAATATAATTTTTCACTCCAAAGACTACATTCCTGGTTTCATTGTGAACATATTTGCGTCTGTCTTATATCAAACACTTTTCCCCTGGAAAACACTGAATACTTCAGCTATGTTCAGATAATGAAAATATCTAAGTATATTTAGGTTGATGGGTCCAGAAAAATTGAGTCTACTATATTTTTTCTTGCTTTTCTTTTTATTAATTTAAAGTTCTGAATTGTATATAATTATATTTTTTTGAGAAGATGGAAGATTAATTTTCCTTCACCAAAAAGAAAACTTGAATCCCAAAGAAGACTTTTTTTTAATTATTTTTATTTTTATTTTATTTATTTTATTTTTTTTTTATTACTCATATGCTTTGGGACATCCTTAAAATGTGTCAAAGTAAGTGATCTAATGTTTACATCATTCAACATATTCATAGGTTAATGACCAAGACTATATTTGAATTCCTTGTTGTATTGCTGAAGGCAAAATATAGTTTCTTTTTTTTTTTTTCCCTCTGTGTTTTCCATTTAATATAATAAAAAATATAAGCTGTCTCTGCAAGAGTTGTTAGATTGTTTCAAAAATAATGATTATCATTTTTTTTCCTGTTTTATGAATGTTTGGGGGTTTGAACCTTTCGAGCTTTAGTTTCCATCTTCCCTTACTTCTATCTCCCCTCCCCTCCCCTCCCCTCCCCTCCCCTCCCCTCCCCTCCCCTCTCCTCTCCTCTCCTCTCCTCTCCTCTCCTCTCCTCTCCTCTCCTCTCCTCTCCTCTCCTCTCCTTATCAAATCAAGAAGCAGGTAGACAAACCCATGGTAGGAAAATCCATCAAGACTAATCATATGCAAGATTTTTTTTTAGTCCAGTCTAGGAAATCTTTGAATTCTAGTTCTCACGACCACTCAAAGCTCATAGCTCATCTCTAGAGGCTGGAGACCTCCTTAACAGTGGAGACTGGTAAAGAATAGCAGGAGATTCTTTTATTTTGGACTTCTAGTCTTAGTGAGGCATCCAGGGTTTGATTTTGCAGTAGATGTCTGGGCTGATTTTGTCTTCTAAATGACCTAATGTAGACATTCTAATGATCTTAACATCATGTTTATCACACATTTTGTTATCTATCCTAAGTCAACATAGTACAACTTGGACTGACTCTTTTTCTTCTGCTTTTTCAAGGCCAGATTTTGGTGTCATCTTTTTTTTTTTTTTTTTTTTTTTTTTTAACTCAGTTTTTAAAACAAACGATGTATTTAGTCCAGCCATCCTGCAATTTCCTCTCTCATAGACCAGTTCTTCCAGTCTGTGTAGAAACAAAGTCATCCTTAAAAAATATTTCATTACTTCCCACAATTCAAGCTCATAGCAACTTCTGTTCTGTTGTTGCAGGATAACATGTAGGTGATATTAAAGGAGCACAGAGAAAAACTCCCAAAAAAGCTTGTGGAGCATGAGAAATCTCACTTATCTTTCTCCCATCATAGAAACAAGAAAAGAAAAAGATGCAGAGGAGAGGATGGCATTTAGAACAACTCTTAAATCATGGATTCTGAAGTTATGATTTCCTTTATCTGTGCACGTATATTAAAAAGAAGTGAGAAATCCTCTACTCAAGATGCAAAAATAAAATCTATATAGGATGTTACTACTCGGAGTGGCAGAATGAAAGCAATAGGGAGGAAAATGAGAAGAGGAGAAAAAAGAGTACATGCTAAAATTATATGAAGTTTATTTTTGTCTAACACCTATTAATCTGCTGGGATTTCACATGCTGATCCCCTAGGGCATAACATTCTAGTTATGCTGCTACTGTTACCAAGGCCAGCTAGCAAAAATAAAGGAAAAGTTAAACCATAGATCAGTCTCACAGCTACAGTACTTGGATAAACACAAAGAAAATGAAGGGTTGGAAGTGGTTTTTCTTGTACGTGCTGGTTAAATTGATTTATATCTGTCTGCCACTGAAACTCTGTTTTAAAACTAATGATTGCAGCTTCACGTAGAATAGTTGATATTCTGACCCACATCCTAAGAGCCTCCTTCAGTCCTTAGCAAACAGAAATAAAAATGACCCCAGGAGCTAGCAGCCTCCACTGAGGTGCTGAATCAATGACATCTTCTTTGTCCAAATCTTTCTTTTTATATATATAAAATAATTAAATAAATAAGAATCCCCCCCCCTTTTTTTTTTTTTTTTTTTTTTTTTTTTTTTTTAATAATGCTTGAGGCAAACTGTTCTACCCCTTCCCTTTCTGAATGTTGCTAGTGTGCCAGGTTCTTTCCAAGCTCCAGTAACAGGCCACTACAACATAACTGGCTCGGCTTGGCTGCCAATCTATAATGTTCTTGGCGATGATTAATCTGATAAATAATAAATATATCAATCTAGTCTTTTAGACAAGGACAAATTCCTACCAGCGGGGAGGCACGAGGCCTCTTTTACGGCTGCCTGTAGTGCTGGAATTAATTATTTAATGCTTAATTCTTCAGGAAATGAGAAAGTTTTGATTAATGTTGTCCAGTGTCATTTCTTGCTTGTTTGATATGTGTCAGATAATTTTTTGTTGGCAGTCACTCTAAAGAAGCCAGAGGCTACTGTCACTGGGATCATACACTGAATTTCTAGAGATTAATTGAAGAGAAAACTTAGAGAAATGTACCATAAGTGCTTGCCCAAGATAGCCTTTTGCGGACTAAATTTAGCTTTCTATGATAATGCTAGCGTCCTATTGCTCTGGTGTAAAATATTTATTTTTAATGCTGTGAGAAAAGTTATTTTGATTGCTGGGATTATTCCCCCCCCACCTTTTATCTTTTTTTTTTTTTTTTTCTTAACTCCACTTATGTTAGCATGGTTTGGGGTCTCCTTAGGGCTTGTGTCTTCTTCTATTTGCCCCACTGTAATTCTGATGCTTTCATGGTGGCCACTGTTATGGTTATTAGTTTATTACAGAAGAAGATGAATAGCGAGAGTCAGGCCATAAAATTAGAACTAAATAAACTAGGTATCAGCACTATTTACAGTCTGTGTCAGCTCTAGCTCTACAACAGAGTAACTGGAGGCTTGTTTCTCTTGTTTGTGCCAAGATAATTCAACTAGCCTCACCAGAGTTGCTGATTATATATATTAGTATGAATAAGATAGACATCACTCCTGTATTCACCAGATACTTTGTGCAAGATGAGGTTTTCATTCAAATACCTAGATGTTAGGTGAAATTATTCTAGTGTCTACATAGCAACACAATGCTTTACAGTCTGGCCCTTAGTTTATCTGAAGAATATTTCTGTATAGGTTGAATTTGTGGCATACCAAAGAAAACCAGACCATTTTTTTTCTTTTTAAAGTTGTGTTAGGATGAAACTGGGAGACCAACCCTCTAGAACAAGTTATATGTTTCACAAATACCAATCATCCTCTTTCATCTAAAACTGTCAGTGCAATGCAGTTAGTCTTGGATAGGACTCTCATCAAGACAGAAGAAATGTTGTGGCAGTAACAAGCACTAAATTGAAGGGCACCACCCAGCATATGGTACGGGACATTCACACGATTGTTTTCACTGTACCTCTGCAACCTCCAAAGCACTTTTTTCTTATGTTGATCTTTCCCATTCTTTAATTCAATTCCTTTGCTGTCTTCCTTTACTAGTAAATAAAGGCTGAATTTTCTCATCCTATTTTAATTCTGAAGTTTCTGTAAATGCTTGTGCATATTATATTTTTGAAGATTAAGTTGCTTAAATGACAGCATATTTCATCAGGTTTTCCTCTCACAAAAATTTTGGGGCTAGTTAGGCATGTTTGGCCAGCAGCTGTATACTGTTAGCTTGATTATGGGCCATCACAGAATGCTAGTGATAAAACTGTTGCTATAATCTAACTTCTATATTCCTATAATTTATTACCGAACCATGTTTTTAGTGTGATTTAAGAGTTTTCATTAGTGATGTTGGGGCTATTTCATGAACCCACTTGTCCACCCAGGTGATGTCCCATTTAGATCTAAGGGGTAGGATGGAGGAGTAAAACATTTAAAACATACCCATAAATAATCTACATGATCTTTTCTAGATATGAATAAATATTGAACTAAAATATGTTGACCTAGGCACCTTCACAGCTTTTGTCCAAATGTGCAGATTTTTTTGTGTCTGGCTTGGGAGGGCAAGGAAATAAATAATATTTAGGGATGTATTAACTGTCTAGAAATAAGAGGTTCCAATATGGATGTTTTTGGTCTTTTTATTCCAGAAAAAGGTAACTGGTGTAAGGAAGTTCTAGTTATAGAGTAAAATCTTTTAAAATCTTGCTGGGTTTTGTTTATTTTATTTTTTGTTTGTTTATTTATTTTCAATGTCAGCTGTTTAAAGCTGCATGGAAGTCAGGAATCATGGAAATGTAAGGTAGTTTGCTAAGCATGTAATGGAATTGTAAGTATGTGATTAATCAGATACTTTTGAAAAATATATTTACCAACTCTTGTTTTCATATAGTAATCATGTACATGTGGACATACAGATGGGGGCTAGTCCCCACTGACAATTTCTGTCAGGATGGATACAATAAACAGATATATAAAACTTGCAAATGGATATAATTCATCACTCAATGTTAATTTCTCATATATGTAAGTACAGTCTGAGCAACTGCAACACAGGAAGTATCAGGAAATAAACCATCACATAAAAAATCTCTGCACTTTTCTGCCTAGTTCTTTGAATCTTGAGGAAATCTGATCTTTTCATTTCACTTGTCCTCAAAATGAAACAAAACAAAACCAAACCAGCTTGAACTAGTGAAAATACATTACTGAAAAACTATAAGAACTTTGACTAATTCATGGCTTACTAAAAAGAAACCCCCAAAATACTGAGCCTAAACACAAGGCAGAAGAAAAAGATTTTGCAGCGTGTGAATGCAACTTCAAAAATAGAATTTGTTTAGGGAATTTGTATTTTCTGCTTCTTTCTTGAGGAACCTATTTGCATTTTAAATAATTAAAATGTTAAAACTGAAAAATTTATAAATGAGAGCTGCAAAGAGAATCTTCCTTGGCAGACAATAGAAAAGAAATTATTACCCTGCTAGGTTTGCTTTAATGTCATATCTGTCACCCTCCCCAAGGTAGGTTCATTACCATACCAAGTGCACCTCCTGCCAGCCCCCACTCTGCACACACATACTCCTTTTCTTTCACTCCTTGCCACTTAAGGACTCTGGATCTCTAGGGGACTTTGATCTCATTGTACACACTAACCCAAACAGAACCTCTGCTGTTCTCAATAATTTTTTTCTTAAAAAAAAAAAAGGGTGGTGGGGGGGAAGACAGCATCGGGGGGAGGGGAGTGAATTTGTGTGAAGAGTGACAGAACGCTTTGTCCAGCGCAGCTTTGGCTGGTTGTAACAAGCGTCAGGACATTAGACGCAACAAAAGCTGGATTGGCAGTATCATCAATCACAGGCCTGACAGTCGACTTCAGTTTGTTTGTTCCACTCTGCATAATAAGTGATTGGATCAGGTTTAATTAGATATTGGGTAATCAATCATTGCCAACAAGGCAACCCAGCTTGGGATCTAGATGCTGCGAAAGGGAAAAAAAAAAAAAGCAAATCTTATCCAGGGCGCATAAATACTCAAATGCATAAGCGCATAGGGTGAAGCTTCGGAGGAAAGGTATAAAGATGTCTGCAAGATGGCACATAATAGAATCATTCACATCTGTACTACTTGTTACCAGACATCTGCAGTTTGACATTTTACTTTCGCTGCATAATTACTTTTCAATATAATATAATATACTGACCTGAGGGAGAAAGACAAAGCAATTAAATTATGCATAAGATCCTTTCCTCCCCTTTCCTCCCCAAACCTTACCAAAAAGACAAAAAAAAAAAAAAAAAAAAAGAGAGAGAGACAGAGAAACTGAGAATAAGAATTAACATTCTTACGTTTTTTTTTAAAGAAAAGGACAGAAATTTTTTCCTCCTGACTGCTATGATGATAAGTTCCACTGCATATCTTGTCAAATCAGCTACTCTGATTAAGATTAAAATAAAATATTCTTATTTTGCTCTCTCTACCTATAGATTAAGTCCCACACAATGAAGTAAGAGCAGTGATAGATGGAGCAAATTAATCCCATTAACATTAATTAATCCCATAAATTGAGGGAAGACAAAAAAAATTCTGGTAGAAGACCCAAAGGGAAGTGTACTTGCATTTTTTATAAATACATAATGCTGATATAAATTAATGCAGGATAAAATGTATTCCTCATGAACAAGTATCTCATTATTAGAGGCCATTTCGATGTGTAGGCTAAGGTATACAGAAGGTAGATGGGAGCAGTACAATGCCTAACTCTAGTATGTGCTTCCACTTAACAGTGTGTGTGGTTCACAGGCAGATGAGTTACATTTCTGTACACTATGTGGGAAGAAGTCTGTAAGAAAGTGGGTTCAGGGATGCTGGTAAATTGGAAGAAGAGTTATCTACACTCAGCGGCAGGAAATGCTGAGACTCAAAACCCATAAAGCATCAGTGGAACCAGGGCAAGTGTTGTATACACCTTCTAGTTCTGTTTTCAGTCTTCCTCTCTTCCACTGAGTATCAAGTAAGAATTGAGAAGCTGTAGCAAGACAGAGTGTCACAGGGCTGATGCAGATACCACAATATCACATCTATTACCTCTTGGATGAAAGTTTCAGCTGAGACTGATTTAAGGGTTCTATTTTTTGTTTTTCTGACCTGCTACTAGTGTTCTGACAGTTCAGCACTGTCAGAAGGGAGGGGAGGGGAGGGGAGGGGAGGGGAGGGGAGGGGAGGGGAGGGGAGGGGAGGGGAGGGGAGGGGAGAGAAGAGAAGAGAAAAGAAGAGAAGAGAAGAGAAGAGAAGAGAAGAGAAGAGAAGAGAAGAGAAGAGAAGAGAAGAGAAGAGAAGAGAAGAGAAGAGAAGAGAAGAGAAGAGAAGAGAAGAGAAAAGAAAAGAAAAGAAAAGAAAAGAAAAGAAAAGAAAAGAAAAGAAAAGAAAAGAAAAGAAAAGAAAAGAAAAGAAAAGAAAAGAAAAGAAAAGAAAAGAAAAGAAAAGAAAAGAAAAGAAAAGAAAAGAAAAGAAAAGAAAAGAAAAGAAAAAGGAAAAGCTACGGTAAACAAGTTCCTCTGATCAGCTGCAATATACTACATTGAACAATATTTCATATTTGATGCACACTTTAACATGACACCAGTGTAGTGATAGGCTGAGCATTTTGTCCACTGGAGAAAGCTTTTATCTTGATTTGTTGTGTTATGTATTGCACATTTTATGATGTATCTGGATTAGCTGCCATGATTTTTAGACCTGGGAGTAGCCATCAAATTATTGGAGTCAGCCATCATGTCATTGTAAAGAGATAGTCACCCCTGATTCCTGCTCAGCCTCCTCAGCTGTAAATTGAGGATGGGTCAAGCTTTTTTCATCCACTGAGAATGCCGAATTTATTTTTGTGCAGTGACTAGCGAGACTGGACTCCTCTGTAACATTTACAATACAACTTTCTAGCAAACAAGGTCCCCTTAATCTGCTTCTCTCGATTCTCTACAAACTCTCTACAAGTTTGAGGCCAGAGCCATTATTTTTGTAGTCTGATCTTTTATTGCAGGATATTATATCTGATAGAGCTACTCCATAGTTAGATCATAATTTCCGGAAAATAGACAGCTTTGATTTGAAGATATGAAGAAATAAGAAGGTAATCATTTTGTTAATCAAGTGATTGTTCACTTATAATATTTACAAAACACTATGAATGTTTTCTTTTGTGTGACCTGTTTTCAAATTCCTCTGTAAAAGAGGTGACAAAAATATCTGAAATGCACCCTTGTTCATCCTCAGAACAAGGGTCTATGTAGTTTTTAGAAAGACCACAGAATTTGTTGGCATATAGGACACAATTGAGGAAGGGAGTTCTCAGGTTGCTGAACCTGCCCTGCCAAGCCATTGAGCACAGAGCTTGTCTGAGCTCCAGCATTAACAAAGTTTTGTAGGAAAACTGTTTAGAATCTCTGCTTCCATGACTGGAAATATGGTTTGTTCATTTGTGGGATATGAATCTAGCTGAGGATGTGTACAGTACTCCAACTGGATGAAACTTCTAACAATTAGTTGTCTAAATACCTGAGAGTTTTCATGAAGTCACATAAATTATTACTATAAAAACATGAAAGGTCTATAATTTTGTTTATCACTGGCATTTCTGTTTCAGTATGAATTCCCAATCTCATATATATATAGACGTTCACTAATTCTCCTCAACACCCCAACTGACTCAAAATATTAAAGCAAAAATAGTTTTGAAACAAAGTGGTTTGTTGTTGTTGTTGTTGTTTGTTTTGTTGTTATTTTGTTTGTTTTCCCTCAAGATTTATTCTAGGCAGGTTTACATAAAAAAAAAATAATAATAATTACAATATCTTAATGGACTTCCACTACTGCTCATGTGCAAACTACCTTTTCAACCCTAGAATCAATTTGGAAAGTGTTTTCTGTGATTTAGAAAGCTACTACTGACTAAGAACAGGGAAAAAACATGTTGGGAGCCCCACTGCAAGCTCTTTGGAAGTCTTTGAGTATCACAACACAAAACTATTTGCCAAGCACTGCAGGAGCTGAAGATCCTGGGAATTTAGGCTGTAGATCCCCCATTACACTGCCATTCAGGCTTCTGAGGAGTCAAATGGATGAGCAGGCAAGAGATCTGACTGAATTGGGCTGTAACATCAGCTAATTCAAAATTTCTTTGCGAAATGCTTGCACTGTATCCAGTTTCAGAGTACAGCTAGTCAAAGGGAAACATTCTTTTGAAGAGCTTTTCAAAAGCTCATTTTATTATCACCAGTATTACTACTAATTCAAAAACTACTATATCATTTGTGTCCCAGGGCTCAAATAAAGACCAGTGGCCCATTTTCCTGGGATCTTGGCAAATCTGCTAGGGAGCAGGCTGCCTCTTTCACTGTAACTTTGCCGGAGTTCATAGATAATTGAGTCTCTACGCCATCTGTTAGCTGCTCAAATTCACAAGACTTCATTTTATTCAGAATTTCTATGACAAAATAGTCTGCTATCTCATCTTAGACTTTCTTTATTCCCTGATATTATATAGAGAAGGGTTCTTTTTCTCTTGTTGCTGCTCCACTCCAAGTAATCATACAATATGTGAAAGCAGCTCTACCCACAGTCTCCTCTGATGCTTGTTCCTTTTTACTGAAAAGGACTTTTGCAGCTCAGAGATGGCACTTTCAGTGACATTTTTCTGGCAGTAACTACTTTGAAAGCTTGGAAAAAGCATTCATGCAATATCTCCTTGAAGTAGATATCATTGTTTTAGTGAAAGAGACAATAGATGAAACAGAGTATGGACAAAACAGTAAATGCTTGTTAGAAAACAAAGATACAGTGGTGGAAAAATATTTTAATAATGTATTTACTAATTCAGCCAAGTTAACATTAGTTTAAATTAAATTATAGAATAACTCTTTTTAGACAAAAAATAGTTTTTAAGTCATCAGTATCTCACAAGATGATTTTAAGACCATCTTGTAAATAAAATTGTGATGATTTCATAGTAGTTGTAAAGTGAGTCGAGGGAAGAGGGGAAGGGAATTAGCTTTTTTGTCAAGCTTTTGTAACTCTGGTCTGGCTTTCTTTAGCAAAGACCTCTTTTGAATCCTGTACTTAGTTTATTTTACTGTGAAACATTTGTGATCCTTGGCACACTACATTTTTATGATCCCCTTAAACACAATTTTCCTACTTGCAATATATGTATATATATTGCTTGCGTACAAATCCATAAAATAACCTGAATTAGCAGTATGTACACTTCCAAGAGATTCCCACTTTAAATATTTTCCCTTTGGGCCATATGGTCTAAAGGTATCTCTGACCATCCTCAGAGCTGATTTTCTTTAATCCTGTATTAGCCTTGTTGACTTTCTTTACCTTTTCAAGTACTGCAAAGTCTCCTCACCATCTTCCCCCGATGCAGTAAGGGGGAAAGAACATAATACTCAAAATGATTTAAATTTTTACCAAAGCAATTCCTAATCTCTGCATATCTTTCCTGGATATATAAACTTGCCTAAAATTTCATTGCCTTTCCAGGAGAATGCTTTATCTACAGCATCTTGACATTGTTAGAAAGATGATGACAGTTGTATCAATGTATTTATGTCGTCTCTAGTCATTTTATCTTGTTTTGAATGTTCTGGCATAAAACCCTGACTTTGCATCCAGTGGTCACTTACAAGTATAGTCACAGTTATTTTTTTTTAAGCAGACATTTAATAATTGTAATCACTGGTCACCACTATCAAGTTGTAGATGGTGTAGGTGTAATGCCCAGAAGTTACTTGTGCATTTCCAAAGATGATACTGAAACAAGGTCTCTGATAGCAGAAGTGTTGTTTGTTTGGGATCAAGGAAAAGCACATAATAAATAAAGTAATAAAGGGCTTAAAAATATTGAAGCTCTGTTGTATAATGCCTTGTGAATACCAGATATATTAAATGCACTTTTAAAGTATTTATACTCTTTTTTTTTTTTTTTACTAATCTAAAATAGTAACAAGAGAATTAAAGATTGTTTCCATAAATCCTACTTCTAACACTGACTTGAAAAATACCATTAAATACAGCATTCATCTTCTCCCTGCAAGTACAGAATTGCTGAAAGACACTTAAATAAACAAGGCATTTAAATTATGTGGTTTCACCTTAAGAATGAAGACCCTCAGATCATGAAAAATCACTGGGGAAAAAAAAAAAAGGAAAAAAAAACACACACACTTTTTCAGTGTATTCAAAATAACTAAGTCTACAGGGGTGGTGATGGCTTAAGCAATACTTATTTAATAGAAAATTCCAAATACCTACCAGAATCCTTCATATTGGTGAGCTCTTTCCAGTCGATTCCCTCTTAAAAATAACTATTATGCTTAAAAAAAAATATTACAAATACAGAACAAAAGTAATAGCATTTAAACAGTCACGAAATCATAGAATCATAGGGTCATAGAATGGCTTGGGTTGAGAGGGACCTCTAAAAACTATACAATTCAAACATCTCTGCCATAGCCAAGGACACCTTCCACCAGATCAGGATGCCCAAAACCCCATCCAACTTGGTCTTGAACAATTCCAGGAATGGGAAATAGACAGCTTCTCTGTGCAACCTGTTCCAGTGCTTCACTACCATCATAGTAAATAATTTTGTCTTTATATCTAATCTAAATCTACCTTTATTTAGTTTAAAACCATTACCTTTTTTCCTGTCACTACATGCCCTTCTAAAATGTCCCTCTCTGGCATTCTTGTAGACCCCCTTTAGGTACTGGAAGAGTGCTATAAGGTCTTCTTGGAGCCCTCTCTTCTTCAGAAGAACAGGCCGAGCAACCCCAGCTCCCTCAGCCTGTCTTTGCAGAAGGCATGTTCCAGCCCACTGATCATCCTTATGTCCCTCCTCTGACTCACTACAACAGACTGTGCAATACTTGCTAGATCTGATTTAATAAAACTTAAGGTATGCCCATATATGCCAATACCCGAAGGAAAGGTTCAGCTTTGAGGAAGCTTCCAGTGTGAGATGTGGCAGTGTGGTGGTTTTATTCAGATGAACAGCTGAGCTCCACAACAACTGCTCTCTCACTCCCCCTTTTCAAAGGGAAAGGGGAGAAAACACAATGAAAAGTGCTCAAAGGTTAAGATAAGGACAAGGAGATCACTCAATAATTATTCTGATGGGCAAAACAGATTTAGTATAGGGAGGTTAGAGAAATTTATCACCTATTACTAACAAGCTAGAGAAGTGAGAAACAAAGAAAACAAACTAAAAACAGCTTCTCCCCATCCACCCTCTTCCGCCTCCTCCCCCTGAGTGGCACGGGGGAATGGGGAATGGGGGCTGCAGTCAGTCTATAGCACTTGACATGCACAGCTCCTTCACAGTCATTCTTTCCACCTCTTCCAATGTGGGGTCCCTCCCGCAGGACACAGTCCTTCCTGAACTGATCCTGCAGGGGCTTCCCACAGGCATCAGCTCTTCAAGCACTGCTCCAATATGGATCCATACAACAGTCCATCCACCAGGAGCAAACTGCTCCAGTACAGGTCCCCCATGGCTGGGCGGCAGCTCCCCCCAGACCCCCTGCTCCTGTGGGGGCTCCTCTCCACGGGCTGCAGCTCTGGCCCGGGGCCTGCTCCTGCGGGGGCTCTCCATGGGCCGCAGCCTCCTCTAGGCCACATCCACCTGCTCCACCGGGAGCCCTCCACCCATGGGGGGGCTGCAGCGTGGAGATCTGCTCCATGGGGGACCCATGGGCTGCAGGGGGACAGCCTGCTCCACCAGGGGCCTCTCCCTGCACAGCCCGCAGGGGAACTGCTGCTGCCTGCCTGGAATGCCTCTTGCCTTCCTTCTGCACTGACCTTGGCATCTGCAGAGCTGCTTCTCACTCCTCTCTCTCTCAACTGCTGTTGTGCAGCAGTTTTCTTTTCCCTTTTTAAAATATCCTCTTCCAGGGGCACAAACAACATCTCTCATTGTCTTGGCTCTAACTAGCAGAGGATCCCTTTTGGAGCCAGTTGAAAACCAGCTCTTACCTAACATGGGGCAGCTTCTGGATTCTTCTCATGGAAGCCACCCCTGCAGTCCTGCACTATCAAAACCACATAAGCCATATAAACTCACTACAGGCAGATATGCAAGGAATCTTTTCCATGATAGTCTGCTTGACAACATTACCTGCAACCTTATATATTGGCAACACCAGAGGAGGTTGGTGTGCTGAGAAACAGCACAGAAGGTGGAGTGGAGTGCAGACACTGTGGCCAGGCTCTGTGGTATCACCGCAGGGATGGAGAACTTGATGTGCTACGGAACTGATGGACTGCATGGCCAGCCCTGAGCTGAACTGATAACCAAATCATGTCCCCTGGGCGAACTTTGCTCATTATAATCTCATTATAATGCCAAAGCACACCTCCATCCTAAGGGCTACCCACCTTCAGGGTGCAACCACTCCTCACTGAGCATGCACTCTGAATTTCTCTAAGCCTATACTTTTAAAGCAAAAGCAAGAAAATTTTATACCGATAGTAACAAAGGTATGTATGACTAAAATCACTCCACCTAAAAGTAATAAAATAGTATTAAAATGGTTCAAGAGAGAAAAAATGTTAGAGTAGATACCACCACAGAGAAGTTAGGAGGTCATTGCTGATTTCTGGGATCAGTCGATGGGCTGAACCTCTCTTCCCCTTCCCATATGGACAGCTGTTGGGTGGGATCTGAACCCCCAGTTATACTGAGTGCTTCCCTAGGAAACCTAACTTTCTCTATAGAGTTGTTTCATAAGTTAACTTATATGTAGTTGGTTATGTTAATCATATTCTTATATTACAAGTGCTTTGCAGACTGTGTATTTATCACCAGCAATACAAAAGAACTTGTACTTCTGTTGCTTCAATAAACTACATCAGTCGTTAATCTACTAGGCTGATGGTGTATTGCACTATTTATACATCTGTGATTGTGATGATACAATATATTGAATGTGAGCGGACTTTAGTGCTGAATTGTGTATCTCTCAAAATCTAAGCCCAGCCACCCCCAGCCCCTAATATCTGAGGACAAGCAGGAATGAAAGGGTGTTTAGTCCTGCCAAACTTATTTCTCCTTTATGCAATATAGGTCCATGTGCTTCTTATTTTGGGGGGGGCCAGAGCTGAATGCAGTACTCTAGGTGGGGTCTCATGAGAGCAGATCAAAGGGGGGATAATCACCTCCCTCAACCTGTTGGTCACACTTTGTTTATGCAGCCCAGGATATGGATGGCATTCTGGGCTGCAAGAGCACATTGCTGACTCATGTTGAGCTTCCTGTCAACAAATAACTCCAAGTCCTTCTTCTCAGAGTTGCTCTAAGTCCATTCACCACACATCCTGTATTTGTGCTTGGCATTACCCCAACGCAGGTGCAGGACCTTCTACTTGGCCTTGTTGAACTTCATGAGGCTCACACAGGCCCACCTCTCAAGCCTGTCCAGGTCCCTATGGATGGCATCCCTTCCCTCCAGCATGTCGACAATAGCACACAGCTTGGTGTCATCAGCAAAGTTGCTGAGGGTGCACTTGATCCCACTGTCCATGTCACCAACAAATATGCTGAACAGCATCAATCCCATTACTGACCCCGGAGGAATGCCACTTGTCATTGGTGTTCATTTGTACATTGTGCTATATAGACTGCAACTAACTCTTTGAGTGTGACCGTCCAGCCAATTCCTTACCCACTGAGTGGTCCATCCATCAAATCTATGTCTGTCCGGTTTAGAGACAAGGATATCATGTGGGACAGTGTCAAATGCTTTACACAAGTCCATGTAGATGTCAGTTGCTCCTCCTTTATCCACCAGTGTTGTAAACCCATTGTGAAAGGCCACCAGATTTGTCAGGCACAATTTTCTATTAGTGAAGTTATATTGGCTGTCAACAGTTACCTCTTTGTTTTCCGTGTGCCTTAGCATAGTTTCCAGGATCTGCTCCATGATCTTGCTGGGCACAGAGGTGAGACTGACTGGCTTGTTCCTCAGGTCTTCTTTTTTTCCCATTTGAAAATAGGGTTTATGGGGGTTATGTTTCCCCTCTTCCAGTCAACAAGAACTTTACCATACTGCCATGACTTCTCAAATATGATGGACAGAGGCTTAGCAACATCATCTGCCAGTTCTCTCAGGGCCTGTGGATGCAACTCATCAGGTTCTGCGGACTTGTTCACATTCAGGTTCCTTGGATGGTCTTGAACTTGATCTTTTCCTACAGTAAGAGGTTCTTTATTTTCCCAGTCCCCAGCTTTGCCTTCTGGGTTTTGGGCATTGTGGCTAGAACACTTCCTGGTGAAGACTGGGGTGAAAAAGTCATGTCCCTGGCCAGATTTAATTCTATCAGGGCTTTAGCTTTCTTAACCTGATTCCTGGCTGCTTAGAGAATTTCTCTATTCTTCTCAGGCTACTGGCCATTGCTTCCTCCCCCCTTTGCTTGACTTCCTCTTTGCTGGGATACATCGCTCTTGAGCTTGGAGGAGATGATCCTTAAATATTAACCAGATTTCTGTAGTGGGTTTACATGGCAAGGTTTTGGTAGCAGGGGGCCACAGGGGTGGTGTCTGTAAGAAGGATCTAGAAGCTGCCCCATGTTTGGGAAGGGCCCCACTGCTGACTAGAGCCGAGCGAATAAGCGATGCTGTTTTGCGCCTCTGTGAGAGCATATTTAAGTCAGGGGAAAAAAAACACTGCGCCACACAGCAGCTGGGAGTGTGAGAGGAGTGAGGAACAGCCTTGCAGGCGCTTAGGTCAGTGAAGAAGGAGGGGGAGAGGTGCTCCAGGCGCTGGAGCAGAAGTTCCCTGCGGCCTGTGGTGAGGACCATGGTGAAGCAGGCTGTCCCCCTGCAGCCCATGGAGTACCACGGTGGAGCAGGGTTCCACGCTGCAGCCTGTGGAGGAGACCACGGTGGAGCAGGTGGCCCTGCACCGACGGAGGCTGCCGCCTGTGGAAGACCCCTGCCGGAGCAGATTCCGGGCCGGACCTGTAGCCCGTGGAGAGGAGCTCACGCAGGAGCAGGTGACCTGGCAGGAGCTGCTGCCTGTGCGGGAGCCAGGTTGGAGCAGTTTTCTCCTGAAGGATGGACCCCGTGGTACGGACCCATATCTGGAGCAGCTCTGGAAGAGCTGCTGCCTGTGGGAAGCCCACACCGGATCAGTTCATCAAGGGCTGTATCCCGTGGGTGGGACCCCACAGCACAGGGGACGAGAGTGACCGAGAAGGAGCGGCAGAGAAGTGCTGTAGACTGACCATAACCCCCATTCCCCTGTTCGCCTGCGCCGCTCGGTGGGAGGAGGTGGAAGAGGGTGGATGGGGGGGAAGGTGCTTTTGGTTTCTTTCCTTTCTCACTTCTCTAGCTTGTTAGTAATAAGCAATAAATCTTACTATCTCCCTATGCTGAGTCTATTTTGCCCATTGCAATAATTACTGTGTGATCTGCTTGTCCTTATCTCAAACTCTGCGACTAGCACTCTGAGCCCTTTTCATCTTATTTTCTCCCCGTTCCTCTTTGAGGAGGGGAGTGAGAGAGCGGCTGTGGTGGTGCTCGTCTGCCCACTCTAGTGGAACCACAACATTTTCTTACGTCTCTCTTCCCTCCAGGGCTTTATCCCACGGCACTCTACCAAGCAGATCCCTGAAGAGGCCACAATCTGCTCTCCTGAAATCCAAGGTAGTAAGCTTTCTTGCTGATCTAAGTATGTCAAACTCTACCATTTAATGGCCAGCACAACCAAGACTGCCCTTGAGCTTCACATTACTTTCACATTGTTTGGTAGAATGAGGTCCAGCATAGCACCTTTCCTTGTTGACTCTGTCACTTGGAGAAGAAATTTATCATCAATGTATTCCAGGAACCTCTTGGAATCTATGTCCTGCTGTGTTGGCCTTCCAACAGATACTGGGGTGGTTGAAGTCCCATGTGAGGACAAGGGCTTGTGAACATGAGGCTGCTTCTGTTTTCCTATAAAAAGGCCTCATCTGCTTGGTCTTTCTGATCAGGTGGCCTGTAGCAGACCCCCACTATAATCTCACCTGTCCCTGCCCTCCCTTTAACCCTGAACCATTAGCTCTTAGTGGGCTCCTTGTCCATTCCCAGGTGGAGCTCCATGCACCCCAACTGGTCTTTGACATAGAGGGCAACACCCCCTCCTCATCTCCCCTGCCTGTTTTTCCTAAAGAACCTATATCCTTCCATTCCAGTCACAGGAGCCATCTCACCAAGTTTCCATGATGCCAGTAAGATCATACTGCACTGGGTCTGGCTGGGATGGAGTTAACCATACAGTGCTGTGCTCTGCACTTGTACCTAGAACAGCACTGGTATCACACCAGTGTTGTGTCTACTGCTGAGCAATACTGGCACAGCATCAGGATTCCGTCCACCCCACACCCCCCTGCTCCAAGAACCAGCAGGCTGGGTGTGGGCAAAAAGTGAGGAAGGAACATTACCTGACCTAAACGAACCAAAGGAATACTCCATTCAATATGATGTCACACTCAGCAATAAAATGTGTAAAAAGGAAGAAGAGGAGAGGAGTGGGCTCTCTTTGTGAAAATGTCTGTCCTCCCAAACAACAGCTATGTGCACTGAGGTCCTGCTTCAAGGATGTAGTCAAGCATGGCTCGTTTATGGGAAGTAGAGAGTAATGTCTTTCCTGTGCACTTCCACACAGCCTTTGCTTTTTTATTTTATTTTATTTTATTTTATTTTATTTTATTTTATTTTATTTTATTTTATTTTATTTTATTTTATTTTATTTTATTTTATTCTCTTTTCTCCTTTCCCTTTTTCCTTTTAGTTAAACTGTTTAATTAATAATAATTTTCCTTAATAATTATTTTTTCCTTTCTTTATTTCAGCCCATGAGTTGTTTCTTTCCTTTTCTTCTTCCCCACCTCTTCTGAGGATCATAGAATCATAGAATATCCCGAGTTGGAAGGGACCCATAAGGATGATCAAGTTCAACTCCTGGCACCACACAGGTCTACCCAAAAGTTTAGACCATGTGACTAAGTACACAGTCCAATCACTGCTTAAATTCAGACAGGCTTGATGCAGTGACTACATCCCTGGGGAGCCTGTTCCAGTGTGCAACCACCTTCTTGGTAAAGAACCTGTCTCTGATGTCAAGCCTAAACTTCCTCTGCCTCAGCTTAACACCATTTCCATGGGTCCTATCACTGGTGTTTACAGCGAATAGGTCACCTGTGTCTCCACTCCCCCTTGCGAGGAAGTTGTAGACTGCGATGAGGTCTCCCTTCATCCTCCTCTTCTCCAGGCTGAAGAGGCCAAGTGACCTCAGCCACTCCTCATGCGTCTTCCCCTCTAGGCCCTTCACCATTTTCTTTGCCCTCCTCTGGACACTCTCCAACAGTTTAATGTCCTTTTTGTACTGTGGTGTCCGGAACTGCACACAGTGCTCAAGGTGAGGCTGCACCAGTGCAGAGTAGAGTGGAACAATCACCTCCCTCGACCGACTAGCAATGCCATGCTTGATGCATCCCAGGATATGGTTGGCCCTCCTGGCTGCCAGGGCACACTGCTGGCTCATATTCAACTTGCTGTCAACCACAACCCCCAGATCCCTCTCTGCGGGGCTGCTCTCCAGCATTCATTGCCCAGTCTATATGTAAAGCCAGGGTTGCCCCGTCCTAGGTGCAGGACCCAGCACTTGCTCTTGTTAATCTTCATGCGGTTGGTGATCGCTCAGCTCTCCAATCTGTCCAGGTCTCTCTGCAAGGCCTTTCCACCCTCATCCAAGTCTACAACTTCTCCAAGTTTGGTGTCATAGGCAAATTTGCTCAGAACACCTTCTAGTCCAGGGGACTAGAGGATGGGGAGTGAGAGAGTGGTTGTGGTGGAGTTCAGCTGCCTAGCAAGGTAAAACCATGACATATAGTTCTGCAGGCATGCACGTCTCTAACTTCTTTTGTTTATTTCCCATGCTACCAGCATGTGCATAGAGTCACTGAATTTGGGACCCTGTAAGTCAGTACTTGCTGGCTAGAGTGACTGGAATTCCTTTGTGCTACTCTTCAGGTTCCATCCTGCTGACCCATGACCTTTCTTCAGGCTCTGGATTTCTATTGCTGACTCTGGCATCAAACTGAGAGGAGTGGGATGGATTGGGGTTCTACTCCCCCAGCAACTCTAGTTTAAAGTCCTCTCTACCAGCTTGGCATGCCTGTGGCCAGAGATGCTCTTCCTCTTCTCTGACAGGTGGACCCATTAGCACCCCTGCAGACCAGGTTTCTCAAAGTGAATCCAATGGTCTAAGTAGCTGGTCCCCTGTCTGTGGCACCAGTCCTGTACCTTGGATTGCTTAGAATCATGGAACTATTAAGGTTGGAAGAGACCTTCAAGATCCAACCGTCTACTACTAATCCAAACGTCCTACTACTAATGTCACCCACAAAACCATGTCCAGATTTTCCTTGAACACCCCCAGGGATGGTGACTCCACCACCTCCCTGGGCAATCCATTACAATGCCCAAACCACTCTTTCTGAGAAGAAATGTCTCCTAATTTCTAACCTAAACCTCCCCTGGTGCAACTTGAGGCCATTCACTCTAGTCCTATCACTAGTTACCTGAATAGGTCGATATCCAGCTCCCCATACCTTCCTTTCAGGTATCTGTAGAGAACAATAAGGTCTTCCCTGAACCTCCTCTTCTCCAGAGTGAATAACCCCAGGTCCCTCAGGTGCTCCTCATAAGACTTGTGTTCCAGGCCCTTCACCAGCTTCGTAGGCCTTCTCTGGACATGGTCCAGGGCCTCGCTGTCCTTCTTGTAGTGAGGGGCCCAAAACTGAACACAGTACTCAAGGTGCGGCCTCACCAGAGCTGAGTACAGGGGGAGGATCACCTCCCTGGTTGTGCTGGTTACACTATTCCTGATACAAGCCAGGATGCTGTTGTCCTTTTTGGCCGCCTGGGCACACTGCTGGCTCATGTTCAGGCAAGCATAAATTCGTTAGTTCACCAGGTTTGATTGGCCCTTTCAAAGCCCTTCCCTTTGATTAGAAGGACTGATGAAAAAACTACCTGGGCTTCAGAGTCCGTTACTGACACTCTCAGGGCACTGGGATTACTTCGTGATACTCCTCAGACTGCTCTGGGCTGTATCACTTGTGCCCACATGAAACAACAACAGTGGATAATAGTCACTACAAGACTTAGTAGTCTCTCAGTGACTTCCCTGATTTGAGTCCCCAGTAAGCAGCGCACATCTCTAGATAGGAAGTACAGCCCCATATGAAAGTCAGTCAGGAAGAGCAGCCCCATATAAAACATGAAGAACATGCTTTCATGTCGGCTGTTTTTTGTGTATGGGAAATTACATTTAGTGCTTATAAATGTTTTAAGAGCTTGACATATTTACCCTGATTTTGGTAAAGAATACTTCATAGGGCACATGATCTCATTGCTATCTCTCTCCCCTGTGTACTGAAGTTTTCTGGAAACCATTTCATGTTGTGAAAGAGGAAAGCAGGGCTCCAAGGTGGAGGTAAGGGAGCAGGAGAGAGATGTGAAAAAGAAGCTGGGTGAGATTTTGTTCTCTTGCCACTGAGCCAGCAGCCGGCATAGATGAGACAGTGTTACAAGTTTAGAACAGCTGCCAACTAATGTTTGATCAGGGATAAAATATGTCGAGGTGACAACATCTAGCTCCCCTGCATTTCAGGGACGATCATTAAAAATGCAGCAAGGCTCGTACAGGCCCAGAAGGTCCTATGTTCTCTCAAGATACAAGGGAGAGAGACAAGTTCACAAGATGTCAAGAACAATATCCATTTGTGTTTACTATGCAAACCCCCTGAGTAACCTTTCTATGCATGTTTGTACTGAGGACCATTGAGGATTTAGGGGGAAAAAAGGGCAGCTTAGAATGTTCTGAGGGGAGAAGCAGCCAGGGAGGACAAATAAGCAGAGAGGCATGTATAAGGTAAGTGGAAAGATCCAACTGTATGAGAAAGAAAAAGAAAAAGAAAAGAAAAAGAAAAAGAAAAAGAAAAAGAAAAAGAAAAAGAAAAAGAAAAAGAAAAAGAAAAAGAGGAAAGGAAAGGAAAGGAAAGAAAGGAAAGGAAAGGAAAGGAAAGGAAAGGAAAGGAAAGGAAAGGAAAGGAAAGGAAAGGAAAGGAAAGGAAAGGAAAGGAAAGGAAAGGAAAGGAAAGGAAAGGAAAGGAAAGAAAGGAAAGGAAAGGAAAGGAAAGGAAAGGAAAGGAGAGGAGAGGAGAGGAGAGGAGGAGAGGAGAGGAGAGGAGAGGAGAGGAGAGGAGAGGGAGGAGAGGAGAGAGGAGAGGGAGAGGAGAGGAGAGGAGAGGAGAGGAGAGGAGAGGAGAGGAGAGGAGAGGAGAGGAGAGGAGAGGAGAGGAGAGGAAAGAAAAGAGAAGAGAAGAGAAGAGAAGAGAAGAGAAGAGAAGAGAAGAGAAGAGAAGAGAAGAGAAAGAGAAGAGAAGAGAAGAGAAGAGAAGAGAAGAGAAGAGAAGAGAAAGAAAAAGGAAAAGGAAAAGAAAAAGAAAAAGGAAAAGAAAATGGAAAAGAAAAAGGAAAAGAAAAGATTTTTAATAATACATTGATGTAAGCAGCTTGCGCATGTCAAACATATTGTCTGCACAAAAAGTCAGCTGTCGGAAGGAGGCTCATCAATCTGGCAAAGTGCACTCAGGTAGAATGCCACTCGGGGCTCCCGTCCTTCGAGCCCCACTGCTTGGGGAGAGGGCTTGCTCCAGCTGACGGGCTCATAAATGCTCATTTAAGAGTCTTTGCATTGGTTTGCAGAAAAAAACAGCTGTTTTTCAAGAACACTGGTAATTTATTTCTCAGTGATATTATGGAAGGCTGTTGTGGATAATTGAACTGTAGGAAGTTTTGCTGTTAAAATGGCACAGACAGTTAGACAAATTCACTCAATCAGCACTTTTTTTTTTTTTTTTCTTCCCCTAATACAGCAACCATAGCAAATTCAAAGATTGTCAGTTTGGGATTCTTCACTGTCATTCTTGAGGAAGCATCTTATGATTTGCTTCCCAAATTTCCCACATTATCTCATCTTTTTGTCTTCTCTAAAGTCTAGTGAGAAAATGAAATATCTTTATTTATTTATTTATTTTTGCTACAGAAATGATTTATCATTTCTGTAGCAAAAATAGTCAAAGTTTAGGAGTGCTATTTTAGGAGTGTCACTATAATGTCACCATTTTAGGAGTGCTATGCAATGTTGTCAAACAACCACAAAAGGCAGTACTAACATTTAATTCAATTAGGAAACATGTTTTGTAGCTTTAAGTATCATTAAAAGTCGCATGTCTTATTAATCGTGGGATCAGTCTCCTTCCTCCTAAGGCTACAGGTGAGAGCCCTAGCTATTTCTTGCACTGAAGAAAGAACATGAATTAATGACATATTTTTTTCCTTATTGTTTTAAATGCTTTAGAATTTGAGATCTTTTCTTTGGTTTTAATGTAGTAGAGGTTGTAGTAGTGATTAGTAAGAAGAGCTGTATGTGGTGGGTGAACAACCTGTTAGACGAAGAACCTTTTTTCAAAAATTAGATGCTACTTATTTATTTTTATTTTTTAATTAACTGATTTAAAACTAAACATTTTAATGGATTAAAAACTGAGTGGCTAGCTTAGTAAACTAGTTCAATAAAGATTGCCAGTTTGCATGAGTAATTTGCCATCCCCATATTAATGAAAGAAACATGTTTACACCTGGCTTTTAAAAAAGAACAGTGTCAATGAAAGTGTGTTTCTGTTTTAATATGATCATTGTAAGAAGAAGGGTAAACCAGTATGAGGGATCATACAGTTTTTAGTTCTTAGAAGAAATAAGAAATATCTTCAACTTGAGTTCAGTGAAATTCCACTGGTTCATGTTGAAGACTAAAGTCTTGAAAAGTCTGTATCAGGGGAGAAGATTTCCAAAAAAGAATAAACATGGAGGGAATAAATAAATAAATAAATCAGCCAGTATATTATATACCATGGTGATTTCCTGCTCTGAAATCAGCAAGGGGATCCCTTAACCTTTTGGCATCTTACTACAAAGTGATTGCATAAACTGGTGTTTTCTAAGACTCTATCCACAAACTATGATACTGTGTATAGATAGGTGACAAATAAGAAGAGAGTATGAATGCTTTACTTCTGCTTAAATTAGTTTTTGCTGGTTTGTTGTTGCTGGTGGTGTTTTTTCAGTTTTGATATGGTTGTTCAAGAAGTGGCATGAAACTAAATATATCTTGTTTAAAATACTGAGAATACCCATGTCATATTTTGTGTTGGTTTAGCTGAATCTTCTTGTAGACCAACAAAACTCCTACTTGTCAAAAGAACATAAATAAAATATTTTACTGCCTGCACATGAAACTCTGAAGAGTTCAATAAAGAAACCATTTTTCAAAACCTTTTTTCACTCAGAAAATGAAGAATCTGTGAAAGATCTAAGACAACTGTAGTACATTAAAGAAGCATGCTGGATATTGCAATGCCACATACCCTTGCCACTATGATCCAGTGTTTCATAAAGAAAATGACCATGACAGTGATATCAATAAAAATAAAATAGTTATAAATATTAATAATAATTTAAGAAATGTAAAAAAAAAAAAAAAAAAAAAAGGTATTGAAAACTCTCAGCAAGTTCTGTTAATCCTATAGGTAAATCATGATGAATTTCCTCAGGACTTGCTTCTCACTTGCTTCTGCTATTTTTCTCATAGAGAAAAAGGTAAAAATCTAATATATCCTAAGGAAAAAAAAAAAAAAAAAAAAAAACCAAACAACAGCAATAACAACAAAAACAGGTTAAGGCAAATAATAAAGATAAATCTTAATAAAGAAGCTGCTGTACATTTAGACAAAACCTGAAGAATGAGTCAGCAGTCAATATTCCTTTATACTGAAACATGAAGGTACTAGTTCCATTCTCAGAGTTATTTAGAATAAAGGAAACAGTACTGTGTTTTGAGGTAGCCACCGACAAGGCATCATGATTCTGCTTCGTTGTCTTGCCTTCTCTGAGGAGAAAGGGACAGAGATCAGTCGGTCAGATAAGTGGATCAGTCACCCATATGTAAAGTGTTTGTAGCTGCCACTTGCTGTGGGCAGGTTCTGGCAACTGCATAATAAGAAATACCACGTAGAGTCATGGAGGCAGAGTGTAGACCTAAAGCAGCCTGTTGATTGAACTGTCTACCAGTTCTCTAACATCACCATAACAATCCTAACAGTAGCAATAAGACAGCAGATGAGGGTTAGTGCTATGTAGCAAATACACTGATGCTGTTAGGCTGTGCAAATCTAGCTCTCCCAAATTCTTTTGGCTTTCTGTGAATTTTGGAAATTATGAACTTTTTCCTTTTTTCCATCTTACTGATTGCTTTAACACATGTTGATCCACACAATGTTATTTTTGTGAATGCACTGCTTACTGTGTTCAGACCAAAGTAGATATTTTGACGAAGAAAATTACCAAAGCTCATGTAGTGAATACCCAAAAGGAACAAACATTTATATGATTTACGTTTGTATTTGTTATAATGGTTTCAGATTCAGAGGTCAAATCTCTGAAAATACTTCGTGACAGTAGTAGCCCCATAGCAAGCCAAGTGGCTAGGTTAGTAATATTGATAACAAACAGAATCTGTCTTATCCTTGAATATCTAAACATGAATATCTAAACCCCAGTGATAGCCAGGTCATTAAAGCTGCTGGATATCAATACAAAAGAAAGTGCTTCCTAGAGATCTATTTCTCTACTATATCCACGTTTCTAAATAGCATTGTTATTATTATTAGATTAATTGGGGAAAAAAAGTATTAAATTACATCTAAAATACAAATATTTTTAAAAACAGGTCTTCACATTATTCCATTCTGTGCTAATTTGAAAGTGTGTGCTACTTTGAAAAGAAATCTAAACTTTTTATACTATAATAACAATAACATTTCTATTCGTATAGAAATCAGAAAAAAAAAAAAGTTACAGAATCACAGAATAGCTGAGGCTGGTGGGGCCCTCTGGAGGTCATCTGGTTTAACCCCCTGCTCCAGCAGGGACACGCAGAGCAGGTTGCCCAAAACCATGCCCAGGTGGCTTCTGAAGATCTCCAAGGATGGAGTCTCTGCAGCCTCTCTGGGCATACTGTTTCAGTGCTTGGTCATCCACACAGTGGGCTTCCTCATGTTCAGAGGCAACCTCCTGTGTTTGTGTATATTGTCTCTTATTTTGTCACTAGGAACCACTGAAAAGAGTCTGTATCTGTCCTCTTCACACCCTCCCTTCAGGTATTTATAGACATTGATGGTAGCTCTTCTTGGCCTTCTCTACTCTAGGCTGGACTGCCTGTGCTCTCTCAGCCTTTCCCCGTAGGAGAGATGCTCTAATTCCTTAATCATATTTGTGGTCCTTCATTTGACTCTCTCAAGTATATCCATGTTTCTCACATACTGGGTGTAATACTCCAGGTGTGGCCTCACCAGCATTGAGTAAAGGAAAAGAATCACTTCCCTCTACTGACTGGCATGTCAATGATTTTCCTAATGCAGCCCAGGATACCACTAGCCTTCTTTATGGTAAGGGCACATTGCTGGGCTCATGTCCAACTTGGTGTCTGCCAGCTCCTTTTCTGCCAAACTACTTTCCGTCTGGGTTGGTCCCAGCATGTACTGGTGAATGGGGTTATCCTACCCAGGTACAGGACTCATCACTTCTTGTTGAACTTCATGAGGTTCCTGTCATCCCATTTCTCCAGCCTGTTGAGGTCCCTCTGGATGGCATCATGATCCTCTGATATATCAGCTGCTCCTCTGAGTTTTGTGTTATTTGCAGACTTTCCGAGAATATACTCTGCCCCATTATCCAGATTAGTAATGAAGATGTGAAACAGGACTGGACCCGGTATTGACTCCTGGAGTATAGCATTAGTTAGCAGCCTCCAACTAGACTTTGTGCCACTTATCAACCCAGTCTGGACTCCACCATTCTGACAGTTTTCAGTCCACCTCACTGTCTGCTCATCCAGCCCATATATCAACAGCTTGTCTATAAGAATTTTATGGGAGGGTGTCAAAAGCCTCACTGAAGTCCAATTAGAAAATATGCACTGTTCTTCCTTCAGCATGTACCAGACCAGTCACTTTATCATAGGAGTTTATAAAATTTGTCAAGCATCACTTCCTCAAGTCAAATAAACCTGCAAAATATGACTTCCCCCGGTCAAATAAACCTGCAAAATATTTAACTTTTCATAAAAGGAAAATTGCTTGGAATTTTTGCCAGGGCCTCACTTCTAGTTAGTTCACAAACAACAGGTCAGACATAGGTATCATAAAAAGATACAACTTAATTTCAAACACAAGTAGAAAAAGTAGAAAATTATTATAAAATTTAGAAAATTAACCTTACAAACCTTTCCAAGTGATAAGACTTCAAAAAAACTTCAGCAACTTCAGTAACCAAACTGTTGTGTTCCATTTCAACAAAATTGTTGTTTTTCTTGTGTCCTTTTGTCATGTTTGCAAGTGAAGAAAATGTAGCAAATGGTTGTTTATATTTTCCTTCCTTCCTTCCTTCCTTCCTTCCTTCCTTCCTTCCTTCCTTCCTTCCTTCCTTCCTTCCTTCCTTCCTTCCTTCCTTCCTTCCTTCCTTCCTTCCTTCCTTCCTTCCTTCCTTCCTTCCCTCCCTCCCTCCCTCCCTCCCTCCCTCCCTCCTTCCTTCCTTCCTTCCTTCCTTCCTTCCTTCCTTCCTTCCTTCCTTCCTTCCTTCCTTCCTTCCTTCCTTCCTTCCTTCCTTCCTTCCTTCCTCTCTCTTTCTCTCTTTCTCTCTCCCTCCCTCCCTCCCCCCCTCTTTCCCTCCTTCCCCCTCCCTCTTTCTCTCTCTCTCTTTCTAGTGAACATGTTCTTCCAGTTATTTGAAATATTTCATAATCCAAGTTTTGGAATGTGACATTAGTTCTATGATAAACAATTTTAAAGATGATGACAAAAGTGTGACATCACTAAAAATAATTAACATGAACAGTAAGTTATTACAATAAGCCTGTATTTCCACATGAACATACTAGCAACTAACAATGGGAATAAAATACTCTGTTTATTAAGTCTGGAACATACCTTCAAACTTGTATGTGGAAATATAAACGTTAGTCACATCACTGCGTTAATGCAAAAATAATTGTTCTCTTTCTCCTGACCATCTGTCAGAGATCGGGTGTGTTTTTTCTTGGTTTGAATTTTTGCTTATCTCCTACATACTTTTCTTTCTTGTTAAGATTCCCATAATTCTGCCTTCACTGCACTCTATTTTTTCTTCTTTTGCTGGCCAAATCAAGCTGGCCAAATCAAGCCAAAATTTTGGATACATGAAATGAACAATCCTAGACCTGACATATTTCTTAGATTAAGTAGGAGAGTTAAAAAGCAAACATTTCATTTCTGCTGGTGACATTAAGAACCTTAAAAAACACTAAATGTCTAAAGAATGTGAAATAGTGACAAATTAGATAGAAATTGAAATAAGGCTGACAATTCTTATAAGACTTTCACCAGTGTTTGCTAAAAGTCCCACTTCCTAGACACTGCTGATAGTGTCAGAATATATGCATCTGTTTATAAAAATTAAAAGAATATTAAAGCACTTTTTCTCATGGATGAAAAATAATCCCATTACAACATGTCATTTGAAGGCACCAAATTTTCAAATAAATACAGAAATTGAAACTGAAGAATGCTATAATATGTATACATATATTTAAACTTCATATATTAACTACTCTCAGAATTTAAGATACCTTGAGTCTTAGTCTATTTAATTTGGAGTGGGTACTACAGCATTGTCCACTAACAGTTATCTCAGGATTCCCAATCATGATTGTTGCTCCTTACTTACTCTCCTATTCATATTTGCAGCAGTCTTTTCAGTCTTTTTATTATTTTATTTTGTTTTATTTTAAATTTGAAACCACCTTGAACTTCTCCTGCATCACTTCTCAGTTTTTAACATTGTTGAGAAAGCCTACCTTCAGCCATGTAACAGGTGATTAGAATCTTAGCCATCAGCATTAATATTTGAATGTCTAAAATTCAATATGAGCAGCTGTTTAACAGTTAGTTTTGACTTCTTTCACTGATGAATATGACCTACAGTTGATGTCAGTGGAGTTAACATGGAAAAGGATATATAAGTTTGGTCTATAGGTCCATAACACACCAACAGTTGTTTTCCTGGCTTCCAGCTCCCTTCACTGTGAAAACCAATTTTAGCATTTAGGATGGGTTCAGCTGAGTCATGTGATGCAGTTAGTGACTGAAATGAATTCCAGTGAGGTTGGCAGGAATAGAGATAACTTCCAACCCTTTTCCAGATCCTTTCCAATACCCTAGAAACTGCTGGACTGGCCGCAGGTCAGACTGAAATCAGAGGACTTGTTTTCTTTCAGTTTTATTTTTGTTATTTGTCACTGTTTTATTTTTATCCTCATCTTTCAAGTGGGCTGTGATTTTTAATTAACTTGTGCTAGAGCAGTACGTTCATGACAAATCTGGAGAACTTGAAGTTCTTTAAAGGGGAGCTTCATCATCATCTGGGGTTTTCAACGCTCACTTGTCTCTACTAATTAGAAGTGCTTATAAATTAATTATAAGTATGCTTTACAAACCAGTAGGAGAAAAACTGTGTGCTATGCTGGATATGATTAAGATATAAGAGCAAAGAATTTGAGAGCAAACACAGAAAGAATTTTTTCTTTCTGTGTGGCTTGTCTTCTGAGTGGCTTGTTTTTTAGATTTTTTTCTTGTGAAAATCATTTTCTTTTGTAAGACATTTTATAGAGTTTTTAAGACTTTCATAAGCTTTTTGTTGAAAAAGATATATGCTTCATCTGGAAGTGGAGCCATAACTTTTTAAAAACAGAATTACGATGAAAGCCTAAAATAATAATAATAACAACAAATTAAAAAGATGAGAAAATATATTCTAATATGTGAATACATATACCCCTTACATTCAACCTAAAGAAAAAATAAAATCAGAAAGTCAATATGTACACTCAGGAAGAAACATCTCTCCCTCTGTGGAAACCATTTCTGTTTTACTGTAGTGGGACAAAATAGTGCTATACATGTATTGTAGTATAGGATTTGATAACTTTTCATCTCCATCTCAGTACTGTTTCTTTAGCAATCTGTCATAGAGCTGGAATTGCAACATCAAATGTTTTACACCAGTTCCTCATTTCATCTTTATTTATCTACTTGAAGAGTGGAGTGCTTAATACACTTGGAATTCTTCCTTTTATCCTCTTAATATAATAACAGTTGCTTACAAATCCTATCTCAGTTTTAAATGAAACTGTGGGAAAGCTGTGAACAGAAGGCAAAAAGACTAGAAGCTGTGAACAGAAGGCAAAAAGACTAGACAAGGAAGCAATAGACATAGAAAGAATAGACAAGGAAACAAAAAACAATACAGGAAGCATATTTATGTGTACAATCTTAATGCTGAGTTGAGGTTATCTCTCATAAAAGTGGTAGTGTAGGACTAGAAATGTGCGAGTTAAAATATCTTGTAAAATAAATGATCTGTTATGTCATCTTCTCTCTTGGTTTTGTGTTGTTTGTTTGTTTGTTTTTAGAATGCTTGCAACAAAATGGGACAAATCAGTGGGTTTTTGCTTCTTTACAAAACTCTGCTTTTCATTTATGAGACTCATTGATCACTGCATTGTTAAAGCATCACCATCATCTCTGAACTAGCCTGACTCCTTTCTGCATAACTTTCCTTTCCATGTTATCTTTTCAGTGGCTTCTCCACCTGATTCTTAGCTTGCCACCTGCAGACCTGTTGTGTCAAAGGACACAAGGTCATTGATGTTGCCTAAATCTGCTCTGCCTGACCCTGAGTAAACAATAACCAAGTCCCATGAAGAGAACTAGAGTACATCACAGCAGCTGTATCACTGACTTCCTTAGTGAAAAGAATCTATCTTTGCCCAGCTACCTTGTATTCTGAGAATGCCAACAAAAGCCACATATTCCCCACATCTACTATCCTTTTTCTCTGTTGGGAGTTTGAGTATTTTGTCACATTTAGAACTGAATGACAGAAATAACCTTTTCCTCCCACTAAGAAGGATAGCTTGACACAGAAAATTAACCTGAAATCTTCTATCTGAAGAAGGGATTTTTTAGATGAAAAGGGGATGGTTGGAAAATACTTTGTGCCATTTTTATTTTAATTTTATATTTATTATTTTATTTTATTTTATTTTATTTTATTTTATTTTATTTTATTTTATTTTATTTTATTATTTTATTTTATTTTATTTATTTTATTTTATTTTATTTTATTTTATTTTATTTTATTTTATTTTATTTTATTATTTTTTTTAATTTATTTTCTGTTTCCTATTTTCTGCACATGAGTTTTAAAATGTTTGATGCATCACTGAGACCTCTAAACTTTAAAACTTGAAATGTGTTTAACAGTTAGTTATTGTACGCAATCATATTGTATCATATACCTCCAACTCCCTGGTCCAATCTGGTCCACTAAAATGAAAGAAAAACAGAAAGTCAATCTGTGCTCTGCAAGAAGATGTGAAGCACAGACACAGTGCAATGGCTTTTGCCAAATCATTTGCTTCACCATGGATACATTACAATCTGTAATGAAGTAAAGAAAATAAGACTGTAAGATATGATCACAATTTTCAAGTGTCACTTTCTGGGGAAGGCCAAATAGATGTACAAGACCTCATAGACTGATATGGACTGTGTTTGGCAGAAATTCACATGAAACTTGGTACGTATTCAGGGAATTGCTGAAAATTTTACTTTTTATTTTATTTTAGTTTTCAAATTAACATTTTTAGCAAATGTTGGATATTGATTGAAATGTCCACATATCAGTGAAGATGCTCTTCAGGCAACACTTTCCAGTTGTCCGTAATGATCTGTAGCAATTGGTATTGCTTTAATCTTTATTTTCTATGCTGTCTCCAAGCCCTGTTCATGATCTGATATCTCTTTCAAATATACGCTTGCTGCATAATCTATGCCTATGGTTGTGATTTTTTTTATATGGTAGTGATATATTATTATGTATATATTTTTTTTCATTATGCTCTTGAGACCTTTTGAATTCTT